>NC_057718.1:131743-160493 GCF_004010195.1 Chiloscyllium plagiosum | reverse complement strand
CGTTCCGAGGGTGAGAGGTTGGAGTGGGTGAGAGGGGTGGGGGAGTTCAGGTGGCGGTTAATATCGCGGCGGCAGTTGGCTATGAAGAGGTCGAGGGCAGGTAGGAGGCCAGCACGGGGTGTCCAGGTGGATGGGGTGTGTTGGAGGCGGGAGAAGGGGTCGTCAGAGGGTGGGCGAGAATCCTGGTTGAAGAAGTAGGCGCGGAGGCGAAGGCGGCGGAAGAATTGTTTGATGTCACGCCGCGTGTTGAACTCGTTAATCCGAGAGCGTAGGGGAATGAAGGTGAGGCCTCTGCTGAGGACTGATTTTTCAGGGGGGAGGAGTGGGCACAAGTTTTGCATTTCTTGCGGTTGCAGGGGAAGGTGCCGGGTGTGGAGTTGGGTTGGTGGGGGTTGTGGACTTGACGCGGGAGTCACGGAGGGAGTGGTCTTTTCAGAACGCTGATAGAGGAGGGGAGGGAAGTATATCCCTGGTGGTGGAGTCCGTTTGAGGTGGCAGAAATGACGACGGATGATATGATGTATATGGAGGTTGGTGGGGTGGTAGGTGAGGACCAGTGGGGTTCTGTGTAGAAGAAACAAAAGCAAAAAAAAGCTGGAGCATAAATCCATTTGTATATCATTTTTCAATCAATCCCTTTTCAAATAGTAGGCTGCCGTTCTAGTTTCTCACAACGTTACATCTATCCGCATTTCTCTTCATCTCCCACGTATTTGCCCATTTACTCCACTTGTCTCAATCATCTTGGAGCTTTGCTGTATCCTCCTCACCACTCACAATCCAATGTCATTTAGTGCCATCATCAGACTTAGAAATATTGCATTTGATTCGCTCAACTAAATGTTTGATACATACTGTGAACAGCTGGGGCCCATGCACAGATCCCTGCAACCTCATGAGCCTTCCAGTCCAAGCAAACATTCTTTCATTCTGACTCATTGTTTCGTTTCAGCTCTCCCATTCTAAAACCATGTCCGCATATTTACCCTAATCCCATAAAATTTGGTTTTACACACTCGGGTCAAACATCTTTCTGAAAACCTAAATGCATTACATCCATTGCTTGTCCATAATTTATCTACCAGTTACTTTCTCTAATATCATTTACAAATCATAAATCTGTGTTGACTTTGTCTATACCCATCACATTCGTTTCAAATAATTTCTGCAAAAGCATTTATTGATGATTTTATTCTATTCCCTTTTACTCACAGACTTAGTTTTCTAGTTCAAAGTTTGTGAGAAGATTTGTAGCTCGGGTGATCGTTGTTGTGGTTCTGTTCACCGAGCTGGGAATTTGTGTTGCAGACATTTTGTCCCCTGTCTACGTGACATCCTCAGTGCTTGGGAGCCTCCTGTGAAGCGCCTTTTGCTCTTTCCTCCGGTATTTATAGTGGAACTGACAACCGGAAGCAGCAGATTCAAACCACTATAAATACCGGAGGAAAGATCACAGAAGCGCTTCACAGGAGGCTCCCAAGCACTGAGGATGTCGCCTAGACAGGGGATGAAATGTCTGCAACATTAGTTTTCTAGTGCTGCTGGGATTTTTTGTTGTTTTGTCGTGTTTTCTTCTGTGAAGATAGAACTGAAGTAGTTGCTTAAAGTTTCTGACAATTTCCCATTCTTCATTCCCTTCTTTCAGATAGTAATGTAGCTGCAATTCTTTCTCTTACCTTTCTCTTTGGCATTCTTTTAGAAGCCATTATAACCATTGCTAATTTGCTCTTAATAGAATCATCAATTCCCATTTTAAGCTACTCATTGATTTACTTCTACAATCATACAATCACAGAAGCATAGACTCTGTACTGTTAGAAATACAGCACCATCAAAATCAGTCCCATTTTCTGACACGAGGTCCATTTACATGAATGTAATAATGCTTCAAATGCTCGTCCAAGTACTTTTTAATGCTTGTGTGGTTACAAGTGACAACTCTCAGGAAGTGCACTCCAGATCCCCAACACCATCTGAAAAGCAATCCTCACACCCTCTCTAAACATTGAACCCTTCACTTTAAAAGAACAGCTGCTGTCTCTCCATGTCCATGTCACTTGTAACTTTATACTTCTGAATTACACCCCCCTCAGCCTTCTCTGCACAAAAACAAACAATCCAAGGTTATCCAGTCTGTCTTCATAACTGCTGTGCTCCATCCCGGCAACATCCTAGTGAATCTTCTCTGCACCTGGTCCAGTGCAATCACACCCTACCTGCAATGTGGCTCCCAGAACTGCACACAGTATTTCATCTTGCCCTAACCAACGTCCTGTATTACAAGCTATGCCTTGATATATAAAGGCTATGCCGATGCATTCAGCCCCCTTTGGCTTCTTACTCATTAATCTCCAAACTTCCTCTTGTGTTACCATACATTCAATACTCCCCTGTCTCGTTCCATCTTCCAAAGCATATCACTTCACATTTTGGAGGAGCTGGTGTTGGACAAAGTTAAAAATCACACAACACCAGGTTCACCTGTTGGACTATAACCTGGTGTTGAGTGATTTTTCACTTCATATTTGGCAGGATTCAATTCCATCTACCATTGATCTTTCCAACTGACCATTCCATCTGTAGCATCCTGCAACATAAAACCTTCCACTTACTACCTAGTCAATCTTTGTGTCGAGCACAAACCTACTTATCACACTTGCCCCATCCCTGTCCGCATTCATATCTGTAATGTTTATGAAAACCAAGAATGGTAAGGGACACAGCACTGATCCCTGTGCAATGCCAGCAAAAACCCGTCTGAAGTCGCACAAACAGTCTTCAACCACCGAGGAGCTTCTCCTTGGATGCTGCCTGAACTGCTGTGCTCTTCCAGCACCACTATTCCAGAATCTGGTTTCCAGCATCTGCAGTCATTGTTTTTACCCCGTCTTCAACCACCGCCATCTGTCTCCCGCCACTAAGACAATGTTGGAGGCAACTTGCCAATCTCTTGATACAATGAGATTTTACATTGTTTATCAGTTTCTTATATGAGGCTTTGTTAAAGGCCTTGCTAAACAAATATAAATGACCCCCTTGAAAAAACAATAACATTCGTTCAGCACAACTTCCCTCTGATAAAGTCATGCTGACGATCCCTGATCAAACATTGCCTCTCTAATTGGAGATCAATTTTCTCCTTTACTATTTTCTCTAACAGTTTCCCTAAGAATGATCTGATACTCTCTTGTCCAATTTTCCCTGGTCTATTTTTGCCATCCTTCCTATGAATGGGAACCTCCCGTTCAGTCCTCTGACACCTCCCAGCTAGCCACATTCTACAACAGAATTTGAGTTAGGTTCCTTCCTCCTTTGTTTCTAACCCTCAGCCTGAAATTCAACTCATCTGGACTTGGTGGTTTGTCCAACCTTATGCCAGCCAAAACCATCAATCTCAGTTCACATTTTATATCAATCTACTCAAGAGCTTCAAGGTCTATCCTCATGAATTCTGTACTTGCAGCGTCCTTCTCCAAAGTAAAACAGAGGCGAAACACTCATGTAACACTTTATCAATGTTGCCTAGCTCCACATACATATTTCCCTTTGGTTTCTACTGGGCCCTAATTGTTCCCTGGTTTTTATGTTCTGTGTTATGTACTTTTAGAATTCCTTGGGATTCTTTCTAACTTTGCCTGCTTGGACTTCTCCATGCCCCTGTGTCAGTCAGTCCCCTCTGTGTGAATATTCTAAGTTTCACTGCAATCACTCACATTCTTTGAACTCAAAAGAATACAGACTGAGTTTCCTCATCAGAGGAAATTTGCTGCCTGAGGGATTAAGCTGGAGAGCTTCCTCTGCCATTAGTATATTCTTTCTTAAATTGGGACACCAAAACTGTACACAACATTCCAGCTTTAGTCTCAGCAACACTAGGCAAAAAAGGTTTTTAATTAGCACTTCTGATCACTCACCATCAATTCTAAAACAGCCTGATCTCTAGTTTGGTGGTCAAGCTAGTGTTAAAGCAAACCACCCCATGCAGAATTGTGTTTGAATTATTTGCTCGAATTCTTTAAAGATGGGACAGGCAAGGTGGATAATGGGGATTCTGGAGCATCAATATATGTAGACTTCCAAAAGGAATGGAATAAGGTTCTGCAAAAAAGATTAATCCTTAAAATAAGAGCACAGGGGGTTAGGAGTAGTTTATTGGCTTGGACAGAGGAAATGTAAACCGCCAAAATGCAGAGATGGGATAGATGCATTGTTTTCTGGTTGGCAAATTTTGAGGTGCTGGAGACTTCAGATCTCAGGCCCCAACTGCTTGCCATCTGTTGTATTCTTTGGATGAAGCAATAAGAAATGCTAAATTTTCAGCAATGAGGGAAAAAAAGTTGTAATGACAATTTAAGAAATGTTCGAACCATAATGGATAGTTTAGGTGAAGGGATAACATTTCGCAGTGAAATGTAACATGGCTAAATATGAGTTATAGAGTCATAGAGTAATACAGCATGGAAACATCCCATTCAGCCCAAATTGGTCCATGCTGGCCAAAGTGCCCATTCAGCTCATTCCACTTACTCACATTTGGTCCATACCCCTCTAAACCCTTACCATCCTTGTACCTATACAAATGTTTTTAAAATGTTGCTCTTGTATCTGCCTCAACCACTTCCCCTAGAGACATAAAAACTGCAGATGCTGGAATCCAAAATAGATAGACAGGAGGCTGGAAGAACACAGCAAGCCAGGCAGCATCAGGAGGTGGAGAAGTTGACATTTTGGGTGTAACCTTTCTTCAGGACTTCTGAGTCCTAAAGAAGGGTTACACTCCAAATGTCAACTTGTCCACCTCCAGATGCTGCCTGGCATTCTGTGTTCTCCTAGTCTCCTACCTGTTAACCACTTTCTCTGGCAGCCCATTCCATATACACACTGCTATAGGTGTGAAGAAGTTGCCCCTCAGGTCCTTCTTAAACCTTTCCCCCTCACATTAAATCCATGTCCTCCAGTTTTCAACTTCTCATCCCTGGGAAAAAGACTATATACATTCTTCCCGCCTATGCCCTTCATGGTTTTATAAGGTTAACACTATTCTCCTATGTTCCAAGGAATAAAGTTTTATCCTGGCCAATTTCTTCCTGTAACTCAGGCCTATAGTCCTGATAACATCCTTGTGAATCTTCTTTGCACTCTTCCCAGCTTAACTATGTCTTTCCTATAACAGGGTGACCAAAATTGCACCCAATGTTCCAAGTGGGGCCTCACCAATGAATTATACAAGTGTAACATGACATTATCTATTGTTGTCAGTATAATAGAAAAGCAAATTGTTATCTAAATAGAGAGAAATTTCTAAGTGCTAAAGGGTCTGCATGCCCTTGTGTGTATCATACAAATCTCACATGCAGGTATATCAGGCAATGAGAAAATTGAGATACGCAAGAAAATAAATTATCAAGAGAGGGTGGAGTTTCCAAAAGTGTATAGATAGGTAAAGTCAGTAGGGAGTGGTGAGGTGGAGTGTGTTTTGAACTGTGTTCCAAGGAAACGGCCTTCATCAGAGAGGCCATCTTTTTGAGATGGCATACTGGCCATTCCAGTAGTTAAGGGCGGCACAGTGGCTCAGTGGTTAGCACTGCTGCCTCACAGTGCCAAGGACCTGGTTTCGATTCCAAGCTCGGGCAACCATTTGTTTGGAGTTTGCACATTCTCCCAGTGTCTGCGTGGGTTTCCTCCAGGTACTCTGGTTTCCTCCCACAGTCCAAAGATGTGCAGGTCAGGTGAATTGGCCATGCTAAATTGCCCATAGTGTTAGGTACATTAGAGGGAAATGGGTCAGGGTGGTTTCCTCTTTGGAGGGTTGGTATGGACTTGTTGGACCAAATGGCCTGTTTCCACTGTTGGGAAATAAATCTTTCTTCATGGAGACCCAGAGACAATGCTTCTGAATAAAGAGGCAGTGGCTGCTGCCAGGAGAGTAAGTATTCACCAACATGATGTACAGTGCATGGTCATACTGCAACTTACTGGATTGAGAGTTTCTTCAGTTCCTCTACCCCTCCCGATTGGCATGGGGACCTTGCAGTCCCTGCAGAACATCAGGAATCCTGCTGTACTAGGAAAACAAGGATATATGTGTCAGCTCCCTGCTAAGTGAGACAACATTGTATGCACCTCATCCATCACATATATCTTCCGTGACCAAATGATGTCATTGATGTTGAGAAACTGGAAGATGATGGATGTGTGACGCTCCACTACCTGGAAAGTTCTGGATCATAGAAGCTGAATGAAACTGTGATCCTAATAGCCACTGGCAACACTGTCCTCTGGTGTGAAGCTGCAGGTCATGTTGAAGGAGGTGACACCAGCTGTTTGTTCAATCAGAATCTTCTGACACTCTGCTCCTTGGTTAAGTGTAACTTGGGAAGCTGTTCTTTGATAACCCTGGTGGATACGGCAGATCCCTTTCCCCGCACAGACTCACTCTGTGGTTTCAGAACTTCCCCTCTCTGCAGTCTCTGCTCCATTTGTTTTTCATGTTGCAGACCCAGATGCTGTATCTACCATCCATATGCTCCAGCCAGAGTTGGGTAACCAAATCCTCAGGTCTCCCTGAATTTTTGAAACAGCTCACAGCACAAGATCCAGAAAACCATACCCAGCACCTCCACTAACATTTCAATAACAGGAGTTAAACAGAAACGCCTGAGCTGCGCATTAGATGCTTGGTCCTTTACAGTAATACTCGAGGGGCTTCCTGATGTTACTGACTGCACGATCAGCTGAGAGGGACAAACGTAGCTACACAGTGCACAGGCACACATCAAGTTTCAAAAGGCATGAGTCGAAGCTACTCAAACCCCTATACAAAATAGAGCACCACATGGGACACCCGGCAAGTGACCAACAGCCCAATACACACAACTTCATTGTTTCTGAGTTTCACACTGCCTGCATTCTATATACTAGGAAGCCAAGAAACAAAGAGAAAGTGAGAACTGCAGATGCTGGAGATCAAAGTCAAAGAGTTTGGTGCTGAAAAAGCACAGCCAGTCAGGCAGCATCTGAGGAACAGGAGAATCAACGTTTCAAGCATAATCTTTTCATGAGGAATGAAGGTTCTTCCATATACATCATCTACTGTGTCTGTTGCTCACGATATGGTCTCCTCCACATTGGAGACAAAATGTGCCAGGACGCTAACTTGTGGAACGTTTCAGAGAATTGGGCCACACGCATTAAACAATCGCACTGCCCATTAGCCGAATACTTTCACTATCTGTTCCTCCACCAAGGACATGCAAGTCCTGGGCCTCCTCCACCTCCAAACCCTTACCACCCGATTCCTGGAGGAAGAATGCCTCATCTTCAGCCTTGGGATCTTGCAACCATACGGGATCAATGTGAGTTTCACCAGTTTCCTCACTTTCTCTCCCCCACCTTATCCCTGATCCAACTTGGCACCACCATCTTGAACTGTCCTACCTGTCCATCCTCCTTCCCAACTAACTGGTCCACCCTCTTCTCCAATCTATAACCTCACTCCCACCTTCATCTACCTATCTTATTCCCAGCTACTTTCACCCCAGCCCTACCCCCTCCCATTTATCTCTCAGCACCCTGGGGCCACAAGCCTCATTCTTGATGAAGAGTTTATGCTTGAAACCAATTCTCCTACTCCATGGATGCTGCCTGACTGGCTGTGCATTTCCAACGCCACACACTTTGAGCCATAAACCAAGGTCAGGGAAAGACTCAGATGGACAGAAAGGTCCACATTAAAGATAGAAAGAAACAATTAATTAACTGAGAATGTGCCCGGAGGGCATAGGTTTAAAATGAGAGGGGAAAGGTTTAAAATGGACATAAGGGGCAGTTTTTTCACACTGAAGATAGTGCATGAATGAAATGAACTGCCAGAGGAAGTGATGGAGACTGGTACATTTATAACATTTAAAAGGCATGGGGATGGTTACGTGAATAGGAAAGGTTTAGAGGAGTATGGAGCAAGTGCTGCCAACTGGGACTAGATTAATTTAGAATGTGTGGTTGGCTTGAATGAGTTGGACCAGAGGGTCTGTCTCCATGGTATATGTTCTCTAAGACTCCATGTTGTGGAAATATTGGAAAAAAGACAGTGGAGTAGGAATATGTGGAGAAGTGAGATGTTGGAAACATCCAATAAAATCAATACCAGAGCAGTTGAAATGTTTCTTTCTATCAAATTCTAAACATGTCTCACAGAACCAGCCCAGGCAGCATAAACTGGGACAAAATGACCGCCCAGCATCGAGAGCTGTGTAGATTAAACTGGCGCTGAAAATGTGTTGCTGGAAAAGCGCAGCAGGTCAGGCAGCATCCAAGGAGCAGGAGAATCGACATTTCTGCCATGAGCCCTTCTTCAGGAAGAAGTGCTCATGCCCGAAACGTCGATTCTCCTGCTCCTTGGATGCTGCCTGACCTGCTGTGCTTTTCCAGCAACACATTTTCAGCTCTGATCTCCAGCATCTGCGGTCCTCACTTTCTCCTAGATCAAACTGGTGTATTGCTCAGTAAATTGGACTAACTGTCCAACATAGAGGGCATTGCAATTTTTTTGGCAGTGTATTGCTACTATACTTGCACTAGCTAATTAGCTAACATAGGAAAACTTGAAGCCAATGCTGAGTTACAGTAAATGGGGCTCCCACAAAGTTATGTCTTGATATCTCTATTGAACTAATACAAGAGAAGGGATGTGCATGTGTGAGTGAGTGTGTAAGGGTTGGTGAGAGTGGGGGATTGTGGGAGTTTGTGGAGGGAAGGTTAGATGTGAAAACATTGTTTGAGAGAGAACACGCACAGAGGTAAAAACGTTTAAAAGTGAAACAACCAACAGGTTTTTGTATAATCAACAGAGAGAGACTGAGACATGTTTCTGGACAGATGTGATGATATTGTGAGAAACAAAGCTCACTCACTTCAATGATTTCAGTCCGAGACAAGATCTGAATCAGTAGTGTCATTTATTTTACTCTTGCAAGAGGGTGTGGTGTCCACTGTCCACAAGGCAGGGACACACACACTGAATTCAACTAGTACACAACATTTATGTAATTTGGTCCCTATTCTCTCCTCCCATTGCTCCTCCCCTGTTTACATCTCCCACCTCTCTAAGACCGGCGCCCATTACTCTTGTTCATCTCTTGCCTTATCCGGCCTTGTCTGTGACAAAATGCTTATTTCTGGCCTCACAAGGCCGTTTGACCACATCCTGCTGCGGTCCATTGTTAGGTATATCCTCCCTTACTTGTTATGACCTTATGACCTCATGACTTCTTGATTGTGTTTTGTTCTTGTTTTTGCAGAAGCGGGAAACAGATGCCTATAACTACTGTTTGTACAGGCGTATCTAGCTTAACCCCCTCCCCTCACAGCACCTTATCTATTTGTCTGTAACATCTATCATTCTTTGCAGGCACATTTCAGCTAATACAAAAACAATTATGTATTTCCTTCACATAGTTTCCATTCTTGTTGACTCAGCTCTTGGCTGAAACAATTATACACTGGTGCGAGTTCATTTACCTTGCATAAGTAAATATGATTGCAGAAGTAACGCTACTTTACCTATATCCCACAATATGCTTGAGAATATTAAAACAAAAGCATTGCCAGACTCAATAGCATTATTGATCAGTGCACACAGGAATGATGGATGGATGGGATTTTGGTATGAGTTCGGATATGAGTAATTGAGTTTTGACTCAGATTGCTTCTGCAGCTTTGAAGCTGGGAGTGTCAGCAGCAGATTATTGACATCATTAAGACTGTACTTCATAGCTCAAGGTTCAAATAGCAGATGGGATGAGCCAGTGAAGTATGTTCTGATGGTGTCAGCAGTTAAATTTAGGAATGGTCATGGTATGATGTCAGGTATCAGCTAATGGCCAAACGTTTCAACACCATTGTAATTCATCTGTTTCAGCCTGAGATATTGGCCACTGATAGAATGGAGGTGAAAAAGGCGAAAAAGACCCACAGATGCTGGAGGTCAGAATCAAGATCAGAGTGTTGCTGGAAAAGCACAGCAGGTCAGGCAGCATCCAAGGAGCAGGAAAATTGACGTTTCAGCCAAAAGCCCTTCATCAGGAATGAGTAGGATGGAGTCAGAGGCAGGAAATGCAGTCTGTAACTAAAACAGAAGACAGTGATCTCTGTGCTCCCCACAAGGGACACTGACAGAAACAAAGAGGGAGATTGTGAATGAACAACTTTACTGATGTAGTTAGTAATGGTTTGCTGAGTGAATATCTGGAGTCAGACTCCCAGCAGGAACAAAAACAGCAGCAAGGAGTGTAGAATTTTGAAAAGAATGGAAAACAGTTATACATAATTTATAGAACCAATAACTGGACAGTGAGACTTGTCAGGGACACCACAGAAAGCCAGGATAGAATAATAAAAATACTGAATAATGTAAAGTGCATATTGGATCTGCAGTGTTAAAGATGATCAATCATAATGTGTAGGAAGAATCCAAACCTCCTTGGATAAACCCCTGTCCACTATTGGAACATTCTCGTCTAAAGTTCTCAGATATTGATCCGTTGTTGAAACATTCTAGTCTATTTTTCTCAAATTCGGATCCATTGTTGGAATATTCCTGTCTAATGTTCTCAAATTCCGATGTTTCCTCCCCTCTCTCTGGAGCTGCTGATCCCTTTTAGTGCTGTTGGATACCTTGGCACATTGAATGGAGCCCACGTATAATTAAAAGATGGGAACCCTTTACTGGGATAATTAGAATCCATAGAGACTGACATTTAATCGCAATCACTTAACAAACAGTTTCAGTTAACTCCTTCCTTACATCACTTTTCATTTTACATTAAAAAGGAGCAATCTGGATGGACTGTAGCGGGTTGGTGAGGGATGGACTATTAATCTTTCAATCCTTTTAATCTTTCTCCCTTGTGTGCGTAAGTAGTGCCAGAACACTGCAGGGTTGTATATGTCCGACCCTGTTGAAAAAGGAGACAGGGATAAAAAAAAACAGACGAGCTGCATAAAATATCTAGTTGAGACCATAAACTAGAATAATAATAGTTATTGTCGGTGATTTTGTGTAATGTTGCTCCAAATTTTAAGTGCCATGTTATCAAACCCTTTCATAACCTTGAGAAAGAGTATCAACATGCTGCTCAGAAATAGGGGAAGTAATTGTTTCTCCATAGGCCTGTGACAGAGGGATAGGAGGAGGCCATTCAGCCTCTCGAGCCTGTTACACAGAAGCTTTTCACATCTATCATCCAAAAGCATTGGCATTCAGCTTGGTTGCTCCTTTACTGAGAAAGAAAACACAAACACATGATTCAGGTTTTGAGATGTTTTACAGAAACAGGCAAAAGGCTTTCAGTCAATAGAAGCTGTAAGGAATGGGAAGAGACGATTCAGTCGCTCAATTCCCTTCCACAGGAGCAGCAGGTGAGCATACAGCTATTGGAGCCTGTTACTCAGGAGCAGGAGGAGGACATCTATTTTCACAAACCTATTACACAGGAACAGGATTTGGAGATGCCAGTGTTGAACTGAAGTGGACAAAGTTAAAAATCACAACACCGGGTTATAGTCTAACAGGTTTATTTGGAAGCACTAGCTTTTGGAGTGCTGCTCCTTCATCAGGTGATTGTGAAGAATAAGATTGTAAGACACAGAATTTATAACAAAAGTTTACAAAGTGAAGTGACTGAAATTATATATTGAAAATGACCCGGATTGTTTGTTAAGTCTCTCATCTTTTAGCATGACCATGTTGGTTTCAATTCTTTCGTATGTAAATCGTAAATCTTTTTTTTAAAGGTTACATTCTCAAGTGCACGCTAACAATTGATGTCGTGTCGGCCCAGATAAGGTATTGAAGGTGTTAACTTCCTGTAAAGCTGTCTGTGCCACAATGGTCAGTCTGATTCTAATCTTAAAAAACTGATTTACAGAATCTTATATGGATTCATGCAGTTTTTGTGCAAGTAAAATGTAATTTTGTATAAGTTATACTCCACAACCACCTGATGAGGGAGCAGTGCTCTGAAAGCAAGTGCTTCCAAGTAAATCTGTTGGAATATAACCTGGTGTTGTGTGATTTTTAACTCCAGAGTGAACAGTACCAAAGGCCAGGTAAATATATAGCAGAGTTATTCACGTTTAAATTGGAAAATTATTTATTGGACAAGAAGTTGCAGAAATACGGGGGTTGAAACTGGAATGGGACCATTCGGAGTCAGCTGTTGAAGGGTAAATCATCAAACTGAGAACATAAAATACAGGAGAAAGTGAGGACTGCAGGTGCTGGAGATCAGAGCTGAAAATGTGTTGCTGGAAAAGCGGGGGCGGAGAGGTCAGGGAGAAGATTGCAGATTAGGAAGGTGGTGCTGAGTTTGAGGGTTGGGACTGAGATAAGTTGGGGGGAGGGGAAATGAGGAAACTGGAGAAATCTGAGTTCATCCCTTGTGGTTGGAGGATTCCAACGCCACTCCCCCAAGTCCCTCCTCCCTAACTTTTATCTTAGCCTGCTTGGCACACTCGCCTCATTCCTGAGGAAGGGCTCATGCCCGAAACATCGATTCTCCTGCTCCTTGGATGCTGCCTGACCTGCTGCACTTTTCCAGCAATACATTTTGAACATAAAATAAAGGCATTGCCAGATCAGCTGAAATGGTTGGTTGTACTGCATTCTCAATCTACCTTACAGAAACATCCCAGACACTATAAACCTAGATGAAACATCAGAAAAGCAAAGTGTAGACAGGCTAATGTACAAGCAAGTACCCTCCAGCCATCTGTGGAACTTCTGCACACCACAACAGTGCATTGATCTATCAACTCAGACTGGTTATGTGACCAGCACGGGGAACACTACAGACCATAGTGGTCTATTTATTTTTAACCTGGAGTAGATGTCTGCTCACCTTGAATGCTATGCAGCGAGCAGCAATGAATTGGTCTGTAAACCTAGAGGAATAATACCCCCAGCAAGCAGTATTGTGTAGACAACCCCAGTGCTTGGTAAGACTGTGTTAGACTGCTGCCCAGCGTGGGGAAACTTTCAGCCCATGCTGGAGGTGACAGGACATGCAACTCCCATCTATTTATAGCTCCATGTCTCAATTGAGCCATGACAAGAGGTACTATGGACATGAAATCACTGGGAGAATTTTGGAATACAGACAGAAAGAGGGAGACGGAGAGACAATGTCATGGAAAGATGAGTTCACTGGTTTCAAAATGCTGAAATGAAGATTTTTCAATAGCGTTCTGCAAAATGGGTCAGAATTTCCAGTAATGTTGAATAAATAGGGTTTTCATGCAATTTTAGGTGATGGAGAGTTTTGAATGAGCACTCGTTCTGCAGCTTCTTAACCGTGAGTAAGGTCAACAATTGAGTGTGACAGAGGGATTGTCTGCACAAGGGTAGTTTTCTGGTGCTATCTTATCCAAATCACCTCATTAATGACCTACGCCTTGGCATCCCTCCCTTTCAATACCAGCCCGATTCTCCCAGCCATCATGGTTGGAGGTACTCACCATCGCCCATATAACCCTGGAAATTCCATGATCCCTGGCACTGGTCTACCTTTAAAAGGACAATGGACACGTGGTTGAACCTTCTCAGTTCAGAGCTGCCCTGCATGGTTTACTTTGAGAATGACAGATAAGGGGCTATTTGTCAACAGGGGCATGGAGGTCCTGGTGGATGGTCTAGTGCAGAGGAGGACCATTCTCTTCCCAGAGGAGACCACACCACCAGACCTGCCGAGCCGAGTTTGCCACCCATGTATCACATTTGAAGAAATGTCCAACAATATAGGACAAGTGTCAATAACTATACCCACTCTGACAGGATAGGTGTCACCGTATTCTCTCTGCTCTCTCACACTCACTGTTTATCTGTTGTAGCACCTACCCTGAATAAGGCACATACTCGACCACTCTCACTACTGCATGCAGCATCTTGCCCCTTTTCTCTCTCTCCTTTCACAATACCCCTGCACCAATAAAACTCTATAGATCCAAAACTATCGACTGATTCATTTTGGGCACCTCACTATTTTCTCTCCCAAACCCAAACCAGCACAACCAGCAGGGTCACCCACTTCCACCCTCACTCACTGCTTCCCTTTCCTTAGGAGAAACAGCATGTAATAGGACAGAAAGTGCCATGGTGAGTGTTAGAGTCCCTGATATCTGTTCCCTCATGCTTTTATCCCCACCATGTGGGGAGGGCCCTGACATAATTTGGTGAAGTGGGAGATGGCATGGGGCAGGGTAACACTAGGCATAAGTTGGCCACTTGGCACACAAGATGGCTGCCGGACCACAATATGGAGAGAGACAGCAGAGCAAACACAGATACTGCCAGGGGCCACCCGGATGCCAGCACAATGCACTCACAACCTAGTTGATCAGTTTAAGGCCAGTCGGGGAGAGCATACACATGAATAGCTTATACTGCTTGCTGAAGTGTCTGAGTCCAATTTGCCCGAAACGTCGATTTCAAAGCTCCTTGGATGCTGCCTGAATTGCTGTGCTCTTCCAGCACCACTAATCCAGAATCTGGTTTCCAGCATCTGCAGTCATTGTTTTTACCTTTGATAGAAATGCGAATTGTTTGATACGGACTCAATACAAAGTGTTGATAGCCTGGGCTGCAGTAATCGTCCTTCTTGGAAAGAGTGATTAACACCCATTACTACAGCATTGGAAATCTGCGCAGATGTTGAAATTGACAATATCTGCACTGAAACTGACAATGACAGCACTGACATTAACAAAAGCTGTGCTGGAACTGACAACGACTGCATTGAAACTATCAATGATTCTGCAAAGTTTACAATAAACAAACTATGTTACAGAGACAATAGCCTCATCGCTGACCTATTATGTGACAAAATGTATAAAAGTATCTTGATATGTGCTCTGGGTAGAGAGAAGACTTGCAGCTGACCACTGTGCTGTTGGTGTCTTTCTCTCCCCAGAGCTCCGGTATTTCCTTGTACAATAAACTCTGTCATTGAACCCCAACTCTGACTTGGAGGCTGGTGATTTTTCCCACAACATTGGAGAGGACCAGAACTACTCGTGTAGAGATTAGGAAACATCTACATTGTACCAACTGTGTAAGGAGAAATGTTCAGTGAAAGTCAATTCTCGCTCTAAACGCACTGTCGGTTCTGTTTCCATCTGGCACAACACAGAAGCCACGGCACTGATGCCACCTGTCTTTTATGTTGAGCCGGTACAAATGGAATCTCCAAGGTCTCGGGGGGCAACAGCGTGGTCTCACAACACATCGTCTCTGTGATCTCCCAGTTGTCTCCAACTCTTCTGACATCTTCGATAATCTGTGATCATATGCACCCAGAACCCTTTGCTGCTGTATCCCTTTATAAATGTACAGTCTATTGTATATTGTTTTTCAATGTTCTTCCTATCAAAGTTCATCAGTTCGTACTGAACTGCATCGAACTTCATTTGCCATATCGCTGAATACTAAGCAACTTGTCACTGTCCCATTGGAGTTCTACACTGTCCTCCAAACACTTTCTGATTCTTCCAGGTTTGGTGCCATCCGCAAGCATTGAAATTGTCATAGTCATGTTTCATGCAGAACAACTGACATACTGACGTACTCACTGGTATAAGCAAGTGAAGTATTAATTCACTCCCCACGGACCGACCGAAACGTTGACAAATTTTTCTTGGAGCCAATCAAATAATGATACACTGCCAACTAAGCATCGACTGATCAAGATCTGACTGTCTTTGTGGTGTAGGTAGAAACAATGACTGCAGATGCTGGAAACCAGATTCTGGAGCACCACTAATCCAGAGTCTTTGTGGTGTGTCAAGTGACACAATATCGCTCTCTGCTTGCCTCCCCATGTCATTGCACAGTCAGAAGTGGTGGTTAAATGGTATCACGGATTCAGTCAGAGAGGGAGGACAGCAGCTCACAGCATCATTCAAACTGACAGCACCATTAACCCACACACATATACACAGACACACAGTCTAGTATTGGGAGGATTGCAACTATACTCAGGGCCCTCAGAGTGGAATATGCACATGTGGAGAAATGTTTGCACTGTCTTTGCAATGTGGAAATGATTTGTTTCTGGGCAGTTTTCCTGACCCTGACACAGAGTATACACATTAAAAAGTATTTCCACTGTAATTATATCCAGGCACCTCCGAATGAACCATTTTTGAAGGAGATGAGATGAATTTTATTGCATTTTCTGTAACTTGCAAAGTTTTATGACTTACTCTTACAATTAATCTTACATGTGAGAATTGATTTAAATGTACTAAAACCAACAGAAAAAGACTGCATTGTATCACTTTAAACAAAATAGGAGCAGCTGGAGGTAGAGGCAGGGGGAGAGAGAGACTTTGACTCTCATTTCAATAATTCACACCCAAAACAAAAGAGTTGTCATCGCACAGAGATGCACAGGTAGAGATACAAACATACATACACAGACTAATACAGGAACACGCATAACACGTACAGTGATAGACATGCAAGGGGGACACACAGAAATAGGCATTAACACAGACAGAAACACTATGATCCATACACAGACACACAAACGCACCTACAGTCATAATGTCCAGAAACAGAATCTTCGGTCCAACCTGTCCATACTGAACTTAGTCCCAAACTAAACTCGTTCCATCTGCCTGCGCCCTTATTTTTACAAACCTTCTCTTATTCATGAACTTATCCAAATGATTTTACAACATTGTAACTGCACCCTCACCCACCTTTTCCTGTGGAGGTTCATTTCACACACGAACCACTGTTTGTTTAATTAAAAGAATGTAGTTTTAAAAATCTTTCTCCTCTCACCTTTCACTATCTCCCGAGACTTGAAATTGTCATAGTCATGTTTTATGCAGAACAACTGACATACTGACATACTCACTGGTATAAGCAAGTGAAATATTGATACACACCCCACGGACCGATCAAAACATTGACAATTTTTTCTTGGAGCTAATCAAATAATGATACACTGCCAACTAAGCACTGGAAATACTTACACAAAGTAGACAGAGTGAGTGAAATATTACAATGCACCAAGGAACAAGAGATATTACTGACAGACTCACATGTCATCATATTAATGTGTGTCTCCATGTGTCTATATTGGGTTGTGTGTGCATCCGAGTCTGTGTAGTTTGTATGCGTTTGCGTGTGTGTGTGTGTGCACATCTACATGTGTGGAAGATCTGACTGTCTTTGTGGTGTGTCAAGTGACACAATATTGCTCTCTACTTGCCTCCCCATGTCATTACACAGTCAGAAGTGGTGGTTAAACGGTATCACGGATTCCCATCCCAGGGAAAAAGAGATCTGCCATTCACCTTATCTATAGATACGTCCCCTGGGCCTGATGGCATTTATCCTAGGATTCTCTGGGAAGCAAGGGAAGAGATTGCAGAGCCATTGGCCTTGATTTTTATGTCCTCGTTGTCTACAGGAGTAGTGCCAGAAGATTGGAGGCTAGCAAATGTGGTTCCCTTGTTCAAGAAGGAGAGTAGGGATAACCCTAGTAACTATAGGCCGGTGAGTCTCACTTCTGTTGTGGGCAAAATCTTAAAGAGAATTGTAAGGGATAGGATTTATGAACATCTGGATAGGAATAATGTGATCAAGGATAGTCAGCATGGTTTTGTGAAGGGCAGGTCGTGCCTCACAAACCTTATTGAATTCTTCGAGAAGGTGACTAAGGAGGTGGACGAGGGGAAAGCAGTAGATGTGGTGTATATGGATTTTAGTAAGGCGTTTGAGAAGGTTCCCCATGGTAGACTACTGCAAAAAAATACGGAGGTATGGCATTGAGGGCGAGTTGGAGGTTTGGATTAGGAATTGGCCGGCTGGAAGAAGACAGAGGGTAGTAGTTGATGGCAAAGGTTCATCTTGGAGTGCCGCCACTAGCGGTGTTACCCATCCAGATGCCTTTTAAATGTTGTAATTGTACCAGCCTCCAAAACTTACTCTGACAGCTCATTCCATACATGCACCATCCTCTGAGTGACAAGGTTGCCCCTTAGGTCCCTAATAAATCTTTCTCCTCTAAGCCTCAACTTTTGCTGTCTAGTTCTGGATTCGCCCACCCCAGGGAAAAGACCTTCTCTGTTCTATCTGCACAACAGCACACCTCCTGATTCTAGTAAAATGCTGATGGGGTAGGAGTGGCCCTTAATTTTTCACTTCATTGAATTTATTGGCCTTGTGGTAAGCATGGCCACACTACCACTTGCTAATGAATCATGATAGCAGAAAGACAATATTCTCCCCTCTTAATACATTCTGTACCATTTTATGAGGCCTCCTGCCTCCCAAACCAACTCACTGGGCTGGTAAAATTCAGCCTATGTTCTTTATGTTGCCTGTTTGAAAACTTAGTTGGACAGTTAGTTGGGGGGGTAGGTATAGGACAGATGTTAGCGAGTCGTGAGTTCATGGAATGCCCTGCCAGTAGCAGTGGTGGACTCTCCCTCATTATGGGCATTTAAGCGGGCATTGGATAGGCATATGGAGGATAGTGGGCTAGTGTAGGTTAGGTGGGCTTGGATCGGCGCAACATCGAGGGCCAAAGGGCCTGTACTGCGCTGTATTGTTCTATGTTCTATGTTCTATACTTCTCAGGATTTAATAAATCTCTCTAAGTTACCCATCAACGTGCTAGGCTCCAGTGAAAAACGTCCCAGCCTATGTAGCGTAATACTTTATCTCAAACTCTCCATTCCAGGCAACATCCTAGTAAATTTCTCCTGAACTGACTCCAGGTTAATAATGTAATTCCTATAAGAGGCCGACCAGAACTGGATACAGTACTCCAGAAGAGGCCTCATCAATGTATTCCATAATCACAACATAATGTTCCAACTCCAAGGTTGTATAATGAAGGTAAGTTATATAAACACCTTTTTAACAACCGATGTATGTGTGATACAAACTTCAAAGAACTGTACCTGAATGCCAAGGTCTCTCTGTTCTGACTAATATGTCTGACTTCGCTTGAGCAAAATGCAACGCCTCACATTTATCCAAGTTCAACTCCATCTGCACTCCTCAGCCGAGTAAGGGATATGACATCCTTCACTCTCCCCCTTCAGTTTTAAAAGACTCTCCCCTGAAAACCGGGCTTTGATTTTCACAAAGACCCTGAGCTTGGTTTTGCTTGTGTGAGCAGAAGGAGGATGGGGGTGGATTGCAGACCCAGCCAGTGGTGAGGACCGGCTGGAATATAATAAGTTGCCTTTTATCATTTAATGGCTTTAGGAAGAGGGCAGTCACATGTTAGAGGCTGAAAATAATGATCTGCAATATGGTCTTCTGGAACCAGAAATTTACTCTTTCATTGTCTGTGGTGCTCAGTAATAATATTTATTAGAGATCCTTCATTGCGCAGAATGTGTCTGCAGGATTTCTTCCCTAATATTGCAGTCTACGGATATATTAACCATGTAAATTGGAAGTCATAACCAAGCAATTAAAGATGTTCACATTTTATCTCAATGGTGGAATACTTCCTATAGTTAAGACAAATACCCTGCATCTGTTTAACAATGAAAAATGTTTCCTGTGTAATTCAGTAAAGTTAAACAGATTTAAAAAATCCATGAGGAAGGGCTTATGCCCGAAACGTCGATTCTCCTGTTCCTTGGATGCTGCCTGACCTGCTGCGCTTTTCCAGCAACACATTTTCAGCTTTAATAAATCCATACAGAGCTGAAAGCTGGCACATAAAATGTGACCCAAAATGTGGGCATTGTTTAGGTCTTGTGCATTGAGTACCACCCCTGCCTCTAGGCCAGAACCCTAGATTCAATTCCAATTCCTAAATTTGTGTTAGTGTGCCTATCTTTGTACCAGAAGGTCTGGATTCAAATCCTACCTGTTGCAGAGTTGTGTCACAGCATGTCAGAACATGTTGATGAACAAACACACATGAGAATAATGTTGCAACTTTAGGGGCTATTTCTGAGTGATTCTTGTGTCCCTACCTCTGGGCCCAATAGTCTAGGTTCAAACCCCACAGAGGTGTTTCATTATATGTCGGAACAAGTTGATTATAATTATTGTGGAATTGTGACTTAATCAGGAAGGAAGAAATGGCAGTATTGAATTTCAGAATTTAGGCCCAGAGTGACTGAAAGCACAGGCATTCGTACTGATTGGAGTCAAATTTTCACCTTATAGAGATAATAAAATCATGAGGGACACAGAATAGGGTAAACAGTGAAGTTCTTTTCCCCAGGTTAGGGGAGTCCAAAACAAGACAGCATAGCTTTAAAGTGAGAGGAAAAAAATTTAAAAGTGATCTAAGGGCAACTTTTTCATGCAGAGAGGGTGAAGCGTGTATTGAACATGCTGCCAGAGAACATGGTGGAGGCTAGTAGAATTGCAACATTTAAATTGCATCTGGATGGGTATGCGAATAGAAAAGGCTTAGAGAGATAATAAGCCAAATGCTAGCAAATGGGAGTAGATTGATTTAGGATGTCTGGTCGGCATGGACGAATTGGACTGGAGGGTGTGTTTTTTAGCTGTTCAAATCTATGACTCATTGATCCAATTGATCAAGATCTCTTTGTAATGTTAGATAACCACTCTTGTTTTCACCTGCAAACTTGCTAATCATGCCTTCTATGAGCGCGTTGAAATGACTGATATAAATGTCAAACAAAAGAGGGTCTAGCACTGATCCCTACGGAATGCCACTGTTTACAGGCCTCCGGTCTGAAAAAAACATTCCACGCCCATAACCACTCTGTCTCCTGCCATCAAGTGGAAATGCATGGAAGCACATACAGATAGAAAGAAATAGATAGGTTTTGATTAATAAGGGGATCAACGGTTACAATGAGAAGGCAGTTGTGTTGAGATACATGTCAGCCATGATCAAACAGCAGAGTACACTCGATGGGCCAAATAGCTTAACTTTGCTCCAATTTCTTAAGCTTATTGCCTGAAGGTATTGAAAATGTCTTTGTGAGAGAGCAGTGGAGGCTGAGTTTGATAAATACTTTACTGAATGTTTGATTGGTTTGAGAAACTGCACGTTCTTATTTGTTGTGGCCTTATTTCTCAAAAGAGGAGGTGACTTGCTGTGAGTTTAACACTTTTAAGAATAAAGGGTTTTCCAATTCATATTGAGAGAAGGATGTTTCAATCTCTTTCAGGTTGTGCTATCTGCAGAGTTCTCATCCCAAGGGAAAAGTTGAAACTGGGTCATTAAATATATTCAATGCTGATCTCAACTGATCTTTGATGGACAAGGGACTCAATGCTTATTGGGAATAGACAGGAAAGGGGTGTTCAGCCACAATTAGAGCAGCCATGATCATTCTAAACTTTCTAAAGTTTCTTTCGAAACATTCTAAACTGTAATTGGTCATTCATAATCAGCAGGGTCAAGGGGCTGAATAACCAACTACTACTCCTACCCCATGTGTTGTTCTTTCACTCAACCCCTCGAGGCTATTACAGAGGTAGAGGAAAACCCCATGCAGCTAGTCAGGATCATTACAATGAAACGGGAAGAAACCATTCTGCCTGTCTAAGGATTTACGCAGGAATAGAATGAAATATTCAGTCCTTTGCACACATTACACAGCACAGGAGGAGGTCATGTTACGTTTTTAGGCTGCTCCCCAGGAACAGGGGAGCCCTGGCTTGCAACCAAGAAATACAGAGTAATTACTCATTTTCAGTTTGGAAAGTTGGAAAGAGTGCCTAGGGATCAGTGTGAGGTCATCAGCTATTTACAATCAAGATTAATGATTTGTATGAAGATTAATGATTTGTATTGGAGCTTAATTCATTTACCCAACAAGATTCTGATTTCATAAGTTGTAAAGTGGAGTTGAGAGTCTGCAATGATATACATACAGGGGAAGTTAGTGGGCAAACCTTTAGCAAAAACAAAATAAATGGATTACTGCAAATTTGTGTTTTGGGGAAATATAAAACAATAGTAAATTATTTAAATAGAGAGAAAATGCAAAGGTCAGTGGTACAGAGGGATTTGTGTATCTGGGTACATGAATCATATCAACTTAGAATGAAGATGCAGCAAGTGATCTGGAAGATAAATGCAATTATGCTGTTTCTTGCAAAGGGTATCAGGTATGATCTTAGGGATGTTTTCAAGCAGTTGTACAGGGAATTGCTAAGACCACATCTGAAGTATTGCGTGTAGTTATGAAGTCCTAAACTGAAAAAAAACTTTTTTCAAAACTTTTCAAAGATGTTTCTCATTGCTTGGTGGTGGGATGAAGGCATTATGTTATAAAGGATTAACAATATAAACCTCAAAATGAGAGATGTTCTTATTGACCATATAAGACCTTGAGGAGTGTGTAGCTGTTGAATACCGGTTGGATACTTGCCAGAGTATGGGAGAATAAAACTGGGGAACTAATTTAACAATAAGGCGCATATATTTTAACAGGCATTGTGAAGGTATTAAACGTTTCATTTTTAAGTTACATGGGCACATATAAACACATCTTCAAGTGGAGCCATTTGTCATGAAGGAGATGTCATACACATGGACTTTAGTAAGGCGCTTGATAAGGTTCCCCATGGTAGACTAATGGAGAAAGTGAAGTCACATGGTGTGCAGGGTGTTCTGGCTTGGTGGATAAAGAACTGGTTGAGCAACAGAGTAGTAGTAGCAGTAGTTGAAGGGAGTTTCTCGAAATGGAGAAAGGTGACCAATGATCAGTGTAGAGGCCACTGTTTTTTGTAATATACATAAATGATCTGGAAGAGGGCACTGTTGGTATGATCAGCAAGTTTGCAGATGACGCGAAGATTGGTGGAGTAGCAGAAAGCATAAGGGACTGTCAAAGAATACAGAAGGATATTAGATTAGATTAGATTACTTACAGTGTGGAAACAGGCCCTTCGGCCCAACAAGTCCACACCGACCCGCCGAAGCGCAACCCACCCATACCCCTACATTTACGCCTTACCTAACACTACGAGCAATTTAGCATGGCCAATTCACCTGACCTGCACATCTTTGGACTTGTGGGAGGAAACCGGAGCACCCGGAGGAAACCCACGCAGACATGGGGAGAATGTGCAAACTCCACACAGTCAGTCGCCTGAGGCGGGAAATGAACCCGGGTCTCTGGCGCTGTGAGGCAGCAGTGCTAACCACTGTGCCACCATGCAGTCCACGCTGCTCCAGATAGACTGGAGAGTTGGGCGAAAAAGTGGCAGATGGATTTCAATCCAGACAAATGTGAGGTGATTCATTTAGGCAAGATTAATTCTAGAGGGAATATACAATGAATGGAAGAGTCTTGGGAAAAGTTGATGAGCAGAGAGATCTGGGAGTGCAGGTCCATTGTACCCTGCACAGGTTGCTGCATAGGTGGATAGAGTGGTCAAGAAGGCATATAGTATTCTTGCCTTCATCGGACGGGGTATTGAGTATAAGAACTGGCAAGCCATGTTAAAAATTGCATAGGAAGTTGGTTTGGCCGCATTTAGAATACTGTGTACAGTTCTGGTCACCACATTACCAAAAGGATGTGGATGATTTGGAAAGGGTGCAGAGAAGGTTTACAAGGATGTTGCCTGGTATGGAAGGTGCTAGCTATGAAGAGAGGTTGAGTAGGTTAGGTTTATTTTCATTAGAGAAAAAGAGATTGAGGGGGGACCTGACTGAGGTTTACAAAATCCTGAAGGGTGTAGACAGGGTGAATAGAGACAAGCTTTTTCCCGGGGTGAAGGATTCCACAATGAGAGGTCATGCTTTCAAGGTGAAAGGTGAAAAGTTTAAGGGGGATACCCACAGCAACTACTTCACACAGAGGATGGTGGACGTCTGGAACACATTGCCAGCAGAGGTAGTAGAGATAGGCACGGTAGATGCCTGTCACCAAAGTGTTCTCCCACCACGCGACCCGACATCTGTCCTGGCTCATTGCCGAGGACCAAATCCAAAATGGCCTCTCCCCTTATCGGCCTGTCTACATACTGAGTAAGGAAACCCTCCTGAACACACCTGACAAAAACGGGTCCATCCAAACCATCTGCACTAAGGAGGTTCCAGTCATTATTGGGAAAGTTGAAGTCAGCAATAACAAAATCCCTGCACATCTGCATTTTTCCAAAATCTGCCAGCCTATGAGTTCTTCAATCACCCTATTGCTATTAGAGGGTCTGTAGAAAGCCCCCAATGAGGTGGCTGCTCCCCTGCTTTTCCTAACTCCCACCCATACTGACTCAGTAGATAAACCTTCCTCAACAACCTTCCTTTCTGTAGCTGTGATGCACTCTCTGATTAGCAATGCCACACCCCTCCTCTTTTCCCATCCTCCTGTTCTTTTTAAACATTCTAAACCCTGGAACATCTAGCAACCATTCCTGCCCCTGTGAAACCCACATCTCCATTATAGCCACAACATCATAGTCCCAAGTACTGATCCATTCTCCAAGTTCATCACTCTTATTTCTGACACTCTTTGCGTTAAAGCAGACACACTTTAACCGATCCCTTTGTTTCATCGCATGAGAAACCTTCCCGATAGATTCACTACATCCTGTCATTGCTCCATCTACAACTAACCCCCCTCTCAGATATGTGGCTCTGGTTCTCAACCCCTTGTTAAACTAGTTTCAACCCTCCCGAACCACACAAGCAAATCTCCCACCCAGGATATTTGTGCCCCTCCAGTTCAGGTGCAACCCGTCCTTCATGTACAGGTCCTACCTTCCCCAGAAGGCATCCCAATGGTCTAAATATCTGAAGCTCTCCCTCCTGCACCAGCTGCACAGCCATGTATTAAACTGCACTTGCTGACTGTTCCTCACCTCATTGCCTCGTGGTACTGATAGCAAACCTGAGATCACTACTCTACTCGTCCTGCTCTTCAGCTTCTAACTTAGCTCTCTGTAGTCACTTTGCAGATCCTCAATCCCTTTCCTGGTTATATCATTGGTGCCAATATGTAGCATGATTTCTGGCTGCTCCCCCTCCCCGTTCAGAATCCTGTAAACTCGATAGGCAACATCCCAGATCCTGGCATCAGGGAGGCAACATACCTTCCAGGAGTTCTGTTCCTGACCACAAAATCTCCTGTTAATCCGTCTAACTATTGAGTCCCCTACCACTAGCACTTTTCTATTCTCCCCCCTTCCCTCTGAGCCTCAGTGCCAGGCTCAGTGCCAGAGACCTGACAACTATGGCTTTGCCTTGGTAGGCCATCCCCACCAGCAGTATCTAAAACGGTATATTTATTACTGAGAGGAATGGCCACAGGGGATCCCTGCTCTATCTGTTGGCTCCCTTTCCTCCCCCTGACAGTAACCCAGCTGTCTTTATCCTGTGTCTGAGGAGTGACCACCTCCCTGTAACTCCTCTCAATTTCTCCCTCAGCCTCCCGGATGATCCGTAGTTCATCCAGCTTCAGTTCCCTAACTTGGTTTTCAAGGAGCTGGAGTTGGGTGTACTTCCCACAGATGTGGTCAGCAGAGACATGTGTAATGTCTCTGACCTGCCACATTCTGCAGGAGGAACATGCAACTGCCCTGTCAGCCATACCCCGCTAATCTGAAAGCCCACACAGGACTAAACAAGGAAGAGAACAAAAGAGAAAAAAAGAGAAACCTGTAAACATGCCGCGTTTACAGACTCTAGTAAGTTTAGAGGAGGTGTGTGGGAGGGAGGCCCTGTGGTGTAGGGTCTTGGGTTTAGATCTCACCCACTTAAAAACTTCCCAGCAGCCCTCGCTTCTCTCTCCCCCCTCTCTCCTAGCTGCCCTGTTCAAAAGGGAGGCCTGACTCTTGCAGTCATTCCCTTTTTAAGTGGGAAAACCTGACCTACCTTTTTAAGTGGGAAAACCTGACCCTCACTTCTCTATACCCTCTCTCCTGCCGCTCTGTTCAAAATGGAGTAGAATAACTTCACTTTAGGAGAGTACTTTAGCAGACAGCAACTCGGGAAGGCACTTGGTATGAAAACTCACCATGTGGATTGGGGCCTTCACTTTGGAAGAGGAGCTGAGCGGAGAACAGGCAGATAAGGTCAGTGATTCTGTTTCTGATTCGGAGTGTGAGACTGAAAGGAGACATCACAGAAGGCCTGTGATTTGATTGGCTAATAAAGAGTCTTATAAATTTGAATCTGTGCTAAATTGAATCTTGTTAATTTATTGAATACAACTTATTTATTGATTGCAACTTTCATAAACAGAAATACAAAAACAGTTAAAAATAACAAAAACAGATTCAAAAGTAATTATATAAAATGAGGGTGGAGGGTCAGGTGATGTATTGTTTCTACATGATGTGGGAGCTAGTTGATCCCATTGTGGTTTCCAGTGACCATGTCGATTGTAAAGTTTGGTTGCTGGAAGAACTCTGGCTCAGTTATGAGTCTGAGTTTCAAACATTGCAACGCATCAGGGAGTGTTTCAGGAAACAGTCGTGCCCATTAGACTAACTAACTCGAATTCAACCACTGGTCAGTGACAGCTGGGTTTCGTTATGAGTGAGGCAGGTAGAGGGATTCAGGTGGTAGAGTTGCAGGAGGGAGTCCAGAACTAGAAGGCATAGGTTTAGGATGAGAGGGGAAAGATATAAAAGAGACCAAAGGAGCAACTTTTTCACGCAGAAAATGGAATGAGCTGCCAGAGGATGTGGTGGAGGCTGGTACAATTGCAACATTTAAGAGGCATTTGGATGGGCATATGAATAGGAAGGGTTTGGAGGGATATGGGCCAGGTGCTGGCAGGTGGGACCCGATTGGGTTGGGATATCTGGTCGGCATGGACAGGTTGGACTGAAGGGTCTGTTTCCATGCTGCACACCTCTATGACTCTATCCTTGCAAAACAGATTCAAGAGTATTGCTCCCTATGCGGATGGGAATGGGGACTGCAGGGAGCTGACTGACCACAGCGCCGTGGTGCAGGGAGCCATTCATTTGGGGGCAGAGAAGAGAAATGTTGTAATGGGAATAGTATGGTTAGGGGCATAGACACTGTTCACTGTGATCACAGTTGAGCGTCCCGAAGGTTGTGTTGCTTGCCTGGTGCTCAGGTTTGGGATATCTCATCTGAGCTGCAGAGGAACTTGGAGTGGGAGGGTAAAGATCCAGCAGCCGTGTTCCAGGTTGGTACCAACAACACAGATAAAGCTGGGGCAGAGGTTCTGCTAAGGCAGTGTGAACAGCTAGGAGCTAAATTGAAAAGCAGAACCAAAAAGGTAATAATGTCTAGATTGTGACCTGAGCCATGAGTTAATTCATACAGGATCAATAAGACTAAGCAGGTAAATGCGTTGGTGTGGGAGAAAGGGGTTTGAATTCATGGGACATTGACACCAGTACTGGGAAAGAAGGAATCTGTTCTGATCGGATGGTCTTCATTTGAACCGTCCTGGGACCAGAATCCAAGTGAATTGCATAACTAGGGCTGCAGACAAGGCTTTAAACTAAATGTGGGGGTTGAGGGGCTGGTATCAGTGATAGGGGAAATTAGAAAACCTGAATTAAAAGAAGAGCTAACAGTGCAGAACTTAGGAGAATTTATTAAAATCTCTCGCATAGATACAAGTAAGACAGAGCATCTGGAAAGGGTTAGCAATCAACCTTCAAGCCCACTGGACAAACGAATGACAATAGGTAGAGGAAAAGTTAGTTCAGGACTCAAGGTGTTTTATCTGAATGTGCACACTATAAGGAATAAGGTATATGAGCTTTTGGTGATGATCCAAATTGGTAGGTATGATTTGGTGAGTATCACGACAATGTGGCTGCAAGGGGATCAGAATTGTGAGCTGAATATTCAGTGGGAGTAGAGTGGTGGGGTTACGCTCTTAGTAAGAAATGAAGTTAAATCAATAGCAAGGAACCAAATAGGGTCAGATGGTGAAGAACCTGTGTGGGTGGAATTGAGGAACCGCAAAGATTAAAAGAAACATAGTTGGCATCATGTCCAGGCCTCCAAACAGTAGGCAGAAGTTGGGGTTCAATATACACCAGGGGATAGAAAAGATGTTTCAGAAAGGCAAAGTTACAGCCTAGTGGATCACAAGAAAAGGGATTTGTGGAGTATCTATGAGATGACTTTTTGAAGCAACTTGTGATGGAGACCACCAGTGAACAGACAATAATGAATTCAGTGTTGTAAGACCATAAGACTAGGAGTGGAAGTAAGGCCATTCGGCCCATCGAGTCCACTCCGCCATTCAATCATGCCTGATGGGCATTTCAACTCCACTTACCCGCATTCTCCCCGTAGCCCTTAATTCCTTGTGACATCAAGAATTTATCAATCTCTGCCTTGAAGACATTTAGCGTCCCGGCCTCCACTGCACTGCGCGGCAATGAATTCCACTGGCCCACCACTCTCTGGCTGAAGAAATGTCTCCGCATTTCTGTTCTGAATTTACCCCCTCTAATTCTAAGGTTGTGTCCACGGGTCCTAGCCTCCTCGACTAACGGAAACAATTTCCTAGCGTCCACCCTTTCCAAGCCATGTATTATCTTGTAAGTTTCTATTAGATCTCCCCTTAATCTTCTAAACTCCAAAGAATACAATCACAGGATCCTCAGCCGTTCCTCATATGTTAGACCTACCATTCCAGGGATCATCCGTGTGAATCTCCGCTGGACACGCTCCAGTGCCAGTATGTCCTTCCTGAGGTGTGGGGACCAAAACTGGACACAGTACTCCAAATGAGGCCTAACCAGAGCTTTATAAAGTCTCAGTAGCATAACGGT
>NC_057718.1:118142-131194 GCF_004010195.1 Chiloscyllium plagiosum | reverse complement strand
TAGACCACATCCACTGGGTTTCCCTGGTCTAACCTACTTGTCACCTCTTCAAAGAATTCCAACAGGTTTGTCAGGCACGACCTCCCCTTACTAAATCCATGTTGACTTGTTCTAATCCGACTCTGCTCTTCCAAGAATTTAGAAACCTCATCCTTAATGATGAATTCTAGAATTTTACCAACAACCGAGGTTAGGCTAATTGGCCTCTAATTTTCCATCTTTTGTCTTGATTCTTTTTTGAACAAGGGGGTTACAACAGCGATCGTCCAATCATCCGGGACTTTCCCTGACTCCAGTGACTTTTGAAAGACTTTTGGCAGACTTGATAAGGGACCTTAAGATGAAGGATTCCTGCAGCAGTAGTGATCATAATATGATAAAATTTACTCCTCAATTTGAGAGCGAGAATATAGAATCAGAGATAATGGCATTTCAGCTGACTAAAGGCGACTATAGAGGCATGAGGCTGGAGCTGGGGAAGAACTGACTGGGAAAAGAGCCTAGCAGGAAAAACAGTGCAACAGCAATGGCAAGAGTTTCTGAAAGTAATCAGGAGACACAGCAGAGATTCATCCAGAGGAAAATCAAGCATGGTACAGAGAGGATGAGACAACCGTGACTGACTAGGTAAGTCAGGGCAGAAAAGCAAAAGAGAAAGTATATGAAGTAGCGAAGAGCAGTGGGAAACCAAAGGATTGGAAAGCTTGCAAAGACCAACACAGGACAACAACAAAAAAGAAATAAGGGGGGGGAAGATTAAATATGAGGGTAAGCTAGCCAGTTATATAAAGAAAGACTGTATGAGTTTCTTTAGATTAGATTAGATCACTTACAGTGTGGAAACAGGCCCTTTGGCCCAACAAGTCCACACTGACCCGCCGAACCATTCCCCTACATTTACCCCTTCACCTAACACTACAGGCAATTTAGCATGGCCAACTCACCTAACCATTTTTCGACTGTGGGAGGAAACTGGAGCAAACCCACGCAGACACGGGGGAGAACATGCAAACTCCACACAGTCAGTCGCCTGAGGCGGGAATTGAACCCGGGTCTCTGACGCTGCGAGGCAGCAGTGCTAACCACTGTGCCACCGTGCCACCCATTTAGTTGTATAAAGAGCAACAGAAAAGAAAAAATGGACATTGACGTAGGAGAGGTAGCATTGGAGAACAAACAAATGGCTCAGACACTGAATAATTACTTCATGTCAGTCTTCACAGTGGAAGACATGAGAAATTTCCCAACAATTCAAAAGAGTGAGAGGGCAGAGCTGAGTATGGTGATCATCACCAAGGAGAAGGTGCAAGCAAAACTGAATGTCCTGAAGGTGGATAAATCATCTGCACCAGATGGGCTACACCCCAGAGTTCTCAGAGAGATAGCTGAAGAGATAGTGGTAATTTCAGGAATCACTAGAACCAGGGAGGGTGAGAGAGGACTGGAAAATTGCTAATGTAGCACCTTGGTTTAAAAAGGGAGTAAGGCAGAGGATGGAAAAATTGCATACCAATTAGCCTAATCTCAGTCATTGGTACAACCCGGGAATCCACCAGAAAGGATGAGATTTCTTAATACTTGGAAGTGTATGGTAAAATAGGGCAGAGTCAACATGGTTTCATCAAGAGGAGGTCATTGCCTAACAAATCTGCTACAATTCTTTGAGGAAGTATCAAGCAGATTAGACCAAGGAGAGGCAATGGATGTTATCAACCTGGACTTCAAGACGGCCTTTGACAATATGTCACACAGGAGGCTACTGAGTAAGATAAGGGCCCATGGTGTTAAAGGCAAGGTGGTGCCAATTAGCCTAATTTTAGTCATGGGTAAGATCCTGGAATCCATTGACAGAAAGCAGAGAATGTGGATGAAAGTGTTTTCAGTGCAGCAGCCAGTGACAAGTGGTGTTTTGCAAGACCCAGTTTTGGGAGCATAACATTTCACTTTATGCATCAACAATCTAGATGAAAAAAACTGAGGGCATTCTGGCTACGTTTGCAGATGGTACAAAGATAGGTAGAGGGACAGATGGCATTGAGGAGGCGGGAAGGCTGCAGAAAGACTTGGACAGGTTAGGAAAGTGGACAAAGAAGTGGCAGATGGAAGACAACATGGGAACGTGTGAGAGCATGCACTTTGGTAGGAAAATTGGAGGCGTGGACTATTTTCTAAATGGGGAGAAACTTCAAAAGTCTGAAGTGCAAAGAGACTTGAAAGTTCTAGTCCAGGATTCTCTCAAGGTAAACTTGCAGGTTGAGTCAGGAATTAGGAAAGCAAATACAATGATGGCATTTTATTTCAAGAGGACATGAATATAAAAACAGGGATGTACTTCTGAGGCTTTATAAAGCTCTGGTCAGGTCACATTTGAAGTATTGTGAACAGTCTTGGGCCCCATATCTCAGGAAGGATGAACTAGTCTTGGAATGTGTTCAGAGGAGATTCACAAGAATGGTCTCAGGAATGAACAGCTTAAATTATGAGGGACGTTTGAGAATTCTGGGTCTATACTCGATGCAGTTTAGAAGGATGAGGGGGGATCTAATAGAAACTTACAGAATACCAAATAGCTGGACAGAGTGGATTTTGGGAAGATGTTTCCTTTGGTAGGAGAGAATATGTCCCGAGGGCACAGCATTAAAGTAAAGGGAAGAGCTTTTGGAACAGAGATAAGGAGAAAATACTTGAACCAGAGAGTGGTCAATCTATTGCCGCAGAAGGCTGTGGAAGCCAAACCATTGAGTACATTTAAGTTGAAGATAGTTTCTTGATTCTAAAGGGGATCAAGGATTACAGGGAGAAAGCAGAACAATGGGATTGAGAAGCCTATCAGCCACGATTGAATGGCGGAACAGACATGATGGGCTAAATGGCCAAATTCCTGCTTCTTTGTCTTATGGTCTTATGAATAATATTTGGGACAATCTCTCATGTTTCCTTTTGTCATGAGTTCAACCAATGTTTGGACCAAGTTGTTTCAAATTAATATCGCAGAAATTTTGCTTTTCTGTTTGTCATCAGAAGAATGTGTGTGTGTCTGTCTGTACGTGTGTGAGTTTGGGTGAGTGTGTCTAAGTGTATGTGTCTGTGCACGTGTATGCATGAATGTATGTGTCTGCATCTGTTTGTGTTTCTGTTTGTGTGTGTGTGCGCATGTCTATCTATGTGTGTGCGTCTGTATGTGTTTATGTGTGTGTGCATGTCCGATATCAAAGTGGCAACCTTTTCAGGCAGAGGGTGATGCACGCTCAGACCGTGCTGTCAGAGGAAGTGGTGGAAGCTGGTACAATTACACATTTAATAGGCATCTGGAATGGGTACATGAATAGGAATGGTTTAGAGGGATATGGGCCAAATACTGGCAAATGGGGCTAGATCGGTTTAGGACAGCTGGTCAGCATGGGAAAGTTGGATTAACCGGTTTGTTTCCAGGCTGTATAGCTCTCTAACTCTATAAGATGGATGAGGAGAAATTCTAAAACGGCCTTTCAGTGTGGAAACTCTCTTGCCCAGAAGTTTGTGGTGCCTCTCTGTTTACAGTTCTTTCAAAGCAAAATATTTGAAATACAAGTGAGTCATGGGATATAGACATGGACTGAGACCATGACCAGAGCAGCCAGAATCTTACTGTCTGGTGGAAATGGCTGAAAGTATCTAGTGATCCACTCCTGCTCCTCAGTCCCATGTCCCTCCATTCCATTCGGCCCCTCAAATCTGCTGGACAGGATAACTCAGAGGCCACTTTTTCCAATAAGTAGGTGGCACGGTCGCTCAGTGGTTAGCACTGCTGCCTCACAGTGCCAGTGACCCGGGTTCAATTCCAACCTCAGGCGATCGTCTGTGTGGAGCTTGCATATTCTCACCATCTCTGCGTGGGTTCCCTCTGGGTGCTCTGGTTTCCTTCCACAATAGGAGAAAGTGAGGACTGCAGATGCTGGAGATCAGAGCTGAAAATGTGTTGCTGGAAAAGCGCAGCAGGTCAGGCAGCATCCAAGGAGCAGAAGAATCGACATTTCGGGCATGAGCCCTTCTTCATGCCCGAAACGTCGATTCTCCTGCTCCTTGGATGCTGCCTGACCTGCTGCGCTTTTCCAGCAACACATTTCCAGCTCTTTCCTCCCACAATCCAAAGATATGCAGTTTAGGTGGCTCGCCCATGATAAATTGCCCATAGTATTCAGGGATGTGTAGGTTAGGTGCTAATAGGGTAGGGGGGGGGGCATGTGTCTGGGTGGGTTGCTGTTCAGAGGGTCGGTGAAGACTTGTTGGGCAGAAGGGCCTGCTTCCACACTGTAGGAATTCTATTCTTTGATAATCCAGTGCACAGAAATAGACACTATTCAAACCCTCAAGACTGTTGCATACGGTTTACGGTGGTTTGGAAAACGTATTTGGAAAACCCAGGCTCGTTGTGAAAGAAGCTCCTTGTCTCTCTCTCTCTATAGAGATTCCCCTCTCTGCAACTTGTGCTTCATTTGTTGGTCATGATATACACCCAGATTCACTTGGATACATCTCTCATATCTCACAGAGATCAAAATCTCTGGTCTCACTGACTACAACATTCAATAACAGAACTTTCAGGAAAATAACAAGCACAAACTTCTCAATAACAGAATAGAAGAACATTATAAACATGAGCAGCTTATTCGTCCCCTTCCCCCATATCCCCGAGCCTGCCTTGCCCATCAATAAGATCGTGCTGATCTGCTCTAGGTCTGGAAATCTCTCTGATGTCTAATTCTTCATAGCCCTTAACATTCTGACAAATCAAAATCCAGTTACCTCCTTTCTAAATACTTTCAGTGATCAAGCTCCGCTAACTAACTGGATTAGAAAATTCCAGATATGCGAAAACATTTCCAACTCCTACATCATAACCTATTGACATTAACAAAAGAAGTGAACACGGGGCATAGGTAAGAGTAACTGGCCCTGATATCAAGGCAGTCTTTGACTCAGATGGTATCAAGGAGCTGAACAAAATCGCACTTAATGGGAATTAGATGCAAATTTTCCACTGGTTGGATTCATTCATAGCACAAAGAAAGATGTTTGTGATTCCTGGACATCAATTCTCTCAGTATTGGTACATTTCTGCAGGAGATTGTCAGGGTAGCATCCTCAGCACCAACGCCTTCAGTTGCTTCATCAGTATCTTGCCCCCATCGTAAGAACCAAAGTGAGGATGTTTACTGAAAATCACACAATGTTCAGAACAATTCATCACCCCTCAGCTCCTGAAGCAACCTGTGTCCATGTGCAGCAATAATGTAGAGGGGCTGATGTTGGACTGGGTTATACAAGGTCAAAAATCACATGCTACAAGGTTATATTACAACCAGTTTATTTGAAAATACTCTCCTTCGTCAGTTGCTTGTGAGAGAGACATGGAGTCATGGATTCACAGGGATGTATAGCATGGAAACAGACCCTTTAGTCCAACTCGACCATGCCGACAAGATATCCAAACCTAATCTAGTTCCATTTGGCAGCACATGGCCCATATCCCACTAAGGCAAAAGTGAGGACTGCAGATGCTGGAAACCAGAGTCTAGATTAGAGTGGTGCTGGAAAAGCACAGCAGGTCAGACTGCATCCGAGAAGCAGGAAAATTGACGTTTCGGGCAAAAGCCATTCCGAATGAAGGGCTTTTGCCCGAAACGTCGATTTTCCTGCTTCTCGGATGCTGCCTGACCTGCTGTGCTTTTCCAACACCACTCTAATCTAAACCCCCATATCCCACTAAACTGTTCCTATTCACATACCCATCCAGATGTCTTTCAAATGTTGTTATTGCACCAGCCTCCACAAATTCATCTGGCAGCTCATTCCATACATGTACCACTCTCTGCATGAAAAAGTTGTCCCTTCGGTCCCTTTTAAACTTTTCCCCTCTCATCCTAAACCTGTGCCCTCTAGTTCTGGACTCCCCCAGCCCAGGGAAATGGCCTTGTCTACTTACCCTATCCATGCCGCTCATAATTTTATAAACCTGTATAAAGTCACCACAGATGCTCCATGGAAAACAGCCCTAGCCTATTCAACCTGTCCGTATAGCTCAAATCCTCCAGCCCTGGCAACATCCTTGAAAATCTTTTCTGAACCCTTTCAAGTTTCCCAACATCTTTCGGATAGGAAGGAGACCAGAATTGCAAACAATATTCCAAAAGTGGCCTAACCAATGTCCTGTACAGCTGCAACATGCCATCCCAAATCTGATATTCAATGCTCTGACAAATAAAGGAAAGCATACCAAATGCCTTCCTTACTATCCTGTCTACCTGCAACTTCACTTTCAAGGAATCTGCACTCCAAGGTCTCTGTTCAGCAACACTCCCAAGGACCTTGCCATTAAGTGTATAAGTCCTGCTCTGATTTGCTTTTTGAAAATGCAGCACCTCACATTTATCTAAATTAAACCCTATCTGCAATTTGTCAGCCCATTGACCCATCTGATCAAGATCTCGTTGTACTCTGAACTAACCATCTTCGCTATCCACCACACCTGTATCTCCAAATACAAATTTGACCCACAGATTTGTGTGTATGTGTGTGTGTGAGAGAGAGCGAGAGACAGAAGAAGAGAGTGCGTGGGTGTAGCTACTTTCCAGTCTGCAGGAACCGGAATTTCCAGAGTCCAACTAATTTTGAAGGATATTCAATAATTAATTCTTGTAGTTTCAACGTTTAAAAGACATGTGGATAAGTACATGTATAGGGAATGTCTGGATGGATATGAGCCAAGCGTTGCCAGGTGGAACTCAGTTAGATTGGGAATTATGGTTGGTGCAGACTGGTTAGTCCGAAGGGTCTGTTTTTGTCTTGTATGACTATAACTCTTTCATTAGCTCTACTGTGCTCTCCCTGAATACTCTGGGATGGAACCCGTCTGGGGCAGCAGTTTACCAAACTTAAATTCAGTTCGTCTTTTGAGTAATTTCTCTTTCTTAATCCTAATCTCCCACAGTTTCTTCTTTTCACCAGTTACTCTGTCCCATAGAATTTCTTGAAGATTTTCAGTACCTTCCTCTGTGGAGACAGAATTAATATATCCTCCTCAGCAATGGGCAGAGATCGCCTCCGTCACCGAATTAATACATGGGAGCACTGCACTTGAGAGAGGATGGACATGGCACTCACTCCTACTTGGAATGTTCTACTATCAAAGCAGTTTAATGAAACTGTAATTTCACGGCCACTGACAGCACAGTCCTCTCCCTACTATGAGGTTACAGGTTATGCTGAAACAGGTGACATAAAGCTGTGACCAGCTCATTTTAGAAACAAACTGGCTTCAAATTTTGCACCTGGTGTAGTTCCTGGTAGAGACAAGAATATGATTGTTATAAAATATTTATAACTGGAAGAGTGGCTAGAAGAGAACTTCAACTAGAAAAGTGTAGGTGATGGTATATTCAGAAATAGTAACGTGGGAGAAGTGAAGACTGGGAATATTATGGAGATTGCAGTAGATCAGTTTGGTGATATATGGAATATAGAGAGATAAACATCATCTCAGGACAGAATGGAGTCACTCTGTATTGTTGCAACATAGCAGTGAACCCCTCTGCTAATTAAACCAAACACTAAGAAAAGCTCACCTCACGTCGTAATCTGTTAAAGTATGAATGACGGAGTACTCCCAAATTCCACTATTTAAAGAAAAAATATCAATTTATTCTTTACCTCTAAAAGTGAACATTAAACAACTTTTTACAACTCTAACCCTCCTTTCTCTTAACTGCTTGTTATTTTCCTCCAACTCACTAACAATGTACTGTTCCAATAACCACGTGTGTTAAAATTACATCAACTTAATTTCAAAACCACACAGCAGCTATCATCTCCTGTGTCTGTCTTCCTCTAGCTAGAAATCTCCCTGGGTTGTCTTTGGTCTTTTGCGGTATGGATGTTTCTTAAGAAAAAGGTATCTTTGATAGAGAGTGTGTTGCTCACAGTTACTATGGCGATATCTGTTAGTGTCCCTATCTCTCCCTCTATTTCTTTTTCCTCTTTCTCTCTCTTTCTTCTCTGTCTCTTTCTCTCTCCTTTTCTTTATCTTCTAGCTCCATTTTCCTTAATTGTAAATTAAGTTCTCTCACTCTACTGTACTTGTATGTTACTCTGACATACCTAAGTGCTTGACTAACTCCCTTAGAATTTCATGATTTGGAGATGCCGGTGTTTGACTGGGATGTACATAGTTAAAAATCACACAACACCAGGTTATAGTCCAACAGGTTTAATTGGAAGCACACTAGCATTCGGAGCGTCGCTCCTTCATCAGGTGGTAGTGGAGGGCTCAATCCTAACACACAGAATTTATAGCAAAAATTTACAGTGTGATGTAACTGAAATTATATATTGAAAAATTGATTGTTAAGTCTTTCATTTGTTAGAATACAGTGATAGTTTCACTTCTTTCATGTGTAAATCACAAAACCTTTTTTTAAAAAAGTTGCATTCTCGGGTTAGCTGTTAACAATGGTGATAGCTAGACAATATGTTGAAGGTGTTGGTCCCCTGTGTTCTCTGTCTAAGCCATGATGTTTAGATTGATACTAATCTAAAAAGTGAAATAACGGAGTTTTATATAAATTCATGCAGTTTTTGAGCAAAGTACAATGTAACCCTGCAAGTACAAATTCACCCCACAAAATATATGTGTGTTGTGTGTCTTTGTCTGTGTGTGTGTGTGTCTGTCTGTCTGGGTTGGGGGTTGTGAGTGTGAGAAAGTGTATTTGTGTGAGTAGTGAGTGTAGAGTGTCTTAATCTGTGAGGGGGTGCATGTGTGAGTGTGGGGTGTGTGTTTGTGTGTAGGAGTATCTGTGTGTGTGTATAATATAATGGTGGTCACCTGTAATGTGACATGAACCCAAGGTCCCGGTTGAGGCCCTCCCTATGGTTACTGAACTTAACTATCAGCCTCTGCTCGGCCACATTTCTCTGCTGCCTGTCCCGAAGTCCACCTTGGAGGATGGTCACCCGAAGGTCCGAGGCTGAATGTCCTGGACCACTGAAGTGTTCCCCAACTGGGAGGGAACCCTCCTGTCTGTTGATTGTTGTGCGGTGCCCATTCATCCGTTGTCGTAGCCTTTGCTCGGTTTCCCCAATGTACCATGCCTCCGGGCAGATAAGATAGATAACGTTGGCTGAGTCACATAAGTACTGCCATGTACAAGGTGGGAGGTGTCCCCACGCGCAATGGTGGTATCTATGTCCACACTCTGACACATCTTGCAGCGCCTACCGTGACAGGGTTGTATGGAGTTGTCCTGAGAGCCAGGCAGCTTGCTACGAACAACGATCTGTTTGAGGTTTGGCGGTTTTTAAAGGCAAGTAGTGGAGGTGTGAGGAAGGTCTTGGTGAGGTGCTCATCCTCATTGATAATGTTTTGCAGGTCATGAAGAACATGGCGTAATTTTTCAGCTCCTGGGAAATACTGAACAAGGAAGGGTACCCTGTCGGTTGCAGCACATGTCTGTCTCCTGAGGAGGTCATTACGGTTCCTTGCTGTGGCACATTGGAACTGGCTGTCGATGAGGTGGGCATCATACCCCATTCTTGTGAGGGTAACGTTGAGTACCTGGAAGCACTCAGGGATGCCCTCACAAGAACAGGTACGATGCTCAACTCATCGACCACCAGTTCCACCGTGCCACAGCAAGGAACCGTAATGACCTCCTCAGGAGACAGACACGTGCTGCAACCGACAGAGAGCTGAAAAATTACGCCATGTTCTTCGTGACCTGCAACACATTATCAATGAAGATGAGCACCTCACCAAGAACTTCCTCACACCTCCACTACTTGCCTTTAAACAACCCCAAACCTCAAACAGATCATTGTTCGTAGCAAACTGCCCGGCTCTCAGGACAACTCCATACAACCCTGTCATGGTGGATGCTGCAAGACGTGTCAGAGTGTGGACATAGATACCACCATTACGCGTGAGGGCACCTCCCACCTTGTACATGGCAGGTACTCATGTGACTCAGCCAATGTTGTCTATCTTATACGTTGCAGGCAAGAATGCCCGGAGGCATGGCACATTGGGGAAACCGAGCAAAGGCTACGGCAACGGATGAATGGGTACCGCACAACAATCAACAGACAGGAGGGTTCCCTCCCAGTTGGGGAACACTTCAGTGGTCTAGCACATTCAGCCTCGGACCTTCGGGTGACCATCCTCCAAGATGGACTTCGGGACAGGCAGCAGAGAAAAGTGGCTGAGCAGAGGCTGACAGCTAAGTTCGGTACCCACAGGGAGGGCCTCAACCGGGACCTTGGGTTCATGTCACATTACAGGTGACCACCATTGCACTATACACACACACACACAGATACTCCTACACACACACACACTCACACACACACAGGCACTCCTATACACACGGACGCACACACAGACACCTACACACACCCTTATAGACACACACTCCCACACTCACACATGCACCCCCTCACAGACTTAAGACACTCTGCACTCACTACACCCACACACATACACTATCTCACACTCACAACCCCCAACCCAGACAGACACACACACAGACAAAAACCCACATGCACACATATATTTTGTGGGGTGAATTTGTACTTGCAGAGTTACATTGCACTTTGCTCAAAAACTGCATACATTCATGTAGAACTCTGAGCTCAAAAACTGCATGAATTTATGTAAAACTCTGTTATCTCACTTTTTAGATTAGAATCAATCTAAACATCAGGTCATAGACAGAGAACACAGGGGGCTAACACCTTCAACATGTTATCTAGCTATCACCATTGTTAACAGCTAACCCGAGAATGCAACTTTAATAAAAAGGTTTTGTGATTTACACATGAAAGAAGTGAAACTATCACTGTATTCTAACAGATGAAAGGCTTAACAGACAATCAATTTTTCAATGTATAATTTCAGTTATATCACACTGTTAAGTTTTGCTATAAATTCTATGTGTGTTCGGATTGAGTCCTCCACAATCACCTGATGAAGGAGCGTCGCTCCGAAAGCTAGTGTGCTTCCAGTTAAACCTGTTGGACTATAACCTGGTGTTGTGTGATTTTTAACTTAGAATTTCAGTTTTACTTTTGTCTTTCGTTAAACTCAATTCTAACGTCTTTGCTAATTCTAAAAGTATGGCCTTTTTTTGTCTTTCTAAACTTTCTTGGCAAATTTGGGAATCATCTTCAAACCCCAGAACATCTTTTGCAATCTTAAGAGCCATTTCTCTCTCTTTCAAATTAACCACACACAAGTAACTGAAATTAAACAAATTGTCTCACGTATGTTGTATTTAAAGATATAGGACACTAATCAGCAAGAGTTTATATCGGCTGGGATCTTTCATAACAGGTTATGAACACATTTGTTCCTCCTCAGATGTTTTTAAATGAATGGAATAAAATTTATGAAATATGAATGGCGTTTGTGATTGAAAGTGAATATAATAGTTTACATCTTTACCAAATAAAAATAACAATTATAGCGATGGCGTTCACAATGGCTCATAGATTTAATAAGTGGATAAAGACAGACTTACCAGGAACACCAACAATAGCAAGAATTGGATAGTAACCTGCCTGAATAATCAGCAGCACACCTTCTATCCGCAACTCTAACCAGGACCAATCCTGAGAAAGCCAGGAAAGACCCCAGGATAACCTTCTGTCCATTGTTGTTACATTCCAGTCTATTGTTCTCAGATTCTGATCCATTGTTGGAACATTCCAGTCTGTTGTTCTGAGATTCCAATCTTTGTCTTTCTCTGGAGCTGCTGATCCCAACCTTTTTGAGGAACACGCTGCCACTGATCAAATGGGATACCTCATTGAAAGAAGCCCCTTATTAATAGACGAAGTAAACCCTCCAGAGACACAAATAGGATCCATAGAGACTGACATCAATCACAATCACAAGCTCCAGTTAACCCCTCTCACTACAACAGTTTTAGTATAATAAAAATCCAGTCTGGATGGGATGTTGACATTGCCTGCTATTCACCTTATCGACCATCTCCAATTATCTAACAATGTTAGAGTTAAAGGAGAAAAGTGATGCTTCCTTTTCACAAACTCAGTCATTCTGCCGTGTTACCGATATATCATACTTTATATAAACACTTGCCTAAAAGCCAATCAAGCGATTGTTATTATACTGAAGTTTTCTCCAACACAACAACAACCAATATCGAAACTGCCTCTGGGCACAATTTGCACAATACAGAGAGGATTTATTTGGACTTTACTCTCACTCCTTTAATGAGGCAATATTGTATCTTTAACACTATGCAATTCAATTATTTGTGTTGAAAGCAGCAAACATCTTACTGCCCAAAGTAATCGCCTTGAGGCTGTATATTTCTTGATTTATTGTGGCTTTGGCTTCAAAGTAAATGTTACATTTGCAATTGCCTTCATTTTTGGGAGTAGAGGTTAAGGAACAGAATCTATGTCATTGGTTAAGAAACAGAGAGGAATTGTAGACAGTGCCTGTGGAGAATGATTTGGAGATGCCGGTATTGGACTGGGGTGTACAAAGTTAAAAATCACACAACACCAGGTTATAGTCCAACAGGTTTAATTGGAAGCACACTAGCTTTCGGAGCAACGCTCCTTCATCAGGTGATAGTGGAGGGCTCGATCGTAATTTATAGCAAAAAGTTATAGCAAAAAACAGAATTTATAGCAAAAATTTACAGTGTGATGTAACTGAAATTATACATTGAAAAATTGATTGTCTATTAACCCTTTCATCTGTTAGAATACAATGATAGTTTCACTTCTTTCATGTGTAAATCACAAAACCGTTTTTTTGAAGTTGCATTCTCGAGTTAGCTGTTAACAACAGCGATAGCTAAATAGGTTGAAGGTGTTGGCCCCCTGTGTTCTCTGGATCAGTGGTGCTGGAAGAGCACAGCAATTCAGGCAGCATCCGAGGACAGGCAAAATCGACGTTTCGGGCAAAAGCCCTTCATCAGGAATAAAGGCAGAGAGCCTGAAGCGTGGAGAGATAAGCTAGAGGAGGGGGGGGGTGGGGAGAGAGT
>NC_057718.1:111951-116256 GCF_004010195.1 Chiloscyllium plagiosum | reverse complement strand
TTCCAAACTGGACAACCTCACACTTGGCAGGGTTGAACTCCATCTGCCACTCCTCAGCCCAGCTCTGCATCATATCTAAGTCCCTCTGCAGCCGACAACAGCCCTCCTCACTGTCCACAACTCCACCTATCTTCGTATCATCTGCAAATTTACTGACCCACCCTTCGACTCCCTCATCTAAGTCATTAATAAAAATTACGAACAGCAGAGGACCCAGAACTGATCCCTGCGGAACTCCACTTGTAACTGGGCTCCAGGCTGAATATTTACCATCTACCACCACTCTCTGCCTTCGACCGGTTAGCCAGTTTTCTATCCAATTGGCCAAATTTCCCTCTATCCCATGCCTCCTGACTTTCCGCATAAGCCTACCATGGGGAACCTTATCAATTGTTTTTACCCCTGTGTTCTCTGTCTATGCCATGATGTTTAGATTAATTCTAATCTTTTTAGATTAGAATCAATCTAAGCATCATGGCATAGACAGAGAACACAGGAGGGCCAACACCTTCAACATATTGTCTAGCTATCACCATTGTTAACAGCTAACCTGAGAATGCAACTTTTTAAAAAAGGTTTTGTGATTTACACATGAAAGAAGTGAAACTATCACTGTATTCTAACAGATGAAAGGCTTAACAGACAATCAGTTTTTCAATGTATAATTTCAGTTACATCACACTGTAAATTTTTGCTATAAATTCTGTGTGTGTTCGGATCGAGCCCTCCACTATCACCTGATGAAGGAGCGTCGCTCTGAAAGCTAGTGTGCTTCCAATTAAACCTGTTGGACTATAACCTTGATTCGGAGATGCTGGTGTTGGACTGGGGTGTACAAAGTTAAAAATCACACAACACCAGGACTATAACCTGGTGTTGTGTGATTTTTAACCCTGTGGAGAAAGGAGAGCAGTAAAGCAATAGTCCCAAGTCACCATTATCTTTTTGATAGACAGAATAAAATAAAATGCAGAGCAAAAGAAACACTTTTCAAAGAAGGAATGGCGAGTGATGATGCAAACAAAACAGGATAATTTGAAATCAAATGTTGAAAAAAATTCTTTAGTCAGTGCGTATGTGCAGATAGATAAGATTGTTCATACGTGCGTAAAACATTCAGAATGAACAACAAAGACATAGTTAGCAAAACAGTGCGTGTGATGTACAAGATTTATAAAACATCATTCGATCCACAACTGAGGTTTCTTCTCTTCATTCTCTCAAGTATTACCCCTCTGGGAATTCCTGCTCTAGTCTCTCCTTCTTATCAGTATGTGTGTTATAAATTCCTGATTCTGGTGTCTCTCCTTATCTGCTTCCCACAGGGAAATAAAAATATTGTCCTGTTGGGTTCTGTCAACAGCTGTACATATTTCACTGAGGAGAAAGTGAGGACTGCAAATGCTGGAGAGCAAAGTCGAAGAGTGTGGTGCTGGAAAGGAGCAGGAAAATTGACATTTTGGGCATAAGGCCTTCACCAGGAATAGGGCTTATGATAGAAATGTGAGTTTCCTACTCCTTGGTAGCTGCCTGACCGGCTGTGCTTTTCCAGCACCACACTCTTTGACTATGATGTTATGGCCATTATGGAGGCTTGGCTATCACAGACACAGAAATTGTGATTGGATGTACCAAGGTTTAGATATTTCAAAAGGAATAGGGAGGATGGTACAAGAGATGGAGGAGTGGCATTGTTAACCAGGGATAGTATCACAGCTGCAGAAAGGGAAATTGTCGAGGAGGTTTGTCTACAGTCAGTATGGGTGAAAGTCAGAAATAGGAAAAGAGCAGTCACTTTATTGGGAGTTTTCTATTACACATCACCCCTAACCCAAAAGCAACAGAGACATGGAGGAGCAGATTGGGAGGCAGGTTTTGGAAAGGTGCAGCGTAACAGGTTTGTTGTCATGGTGACTTTAACTTCCCTAATTTTGATTGGAACCTACTTAGTTCAAATAGTTTTGAAAGAGCAATTTTTGTCAGATGTGTCCAGGAAGGGTTCCTGATGCAGTATGTAGATAGACTGACTAGAGGGGAGGCAATATTGAATTTGGTGCTTAGCAACGGATCAGGCCAGGTGTCAGATCTCTTCGTGGGAGAGCATTTTGGTGATAGTGATCACAACTTTAATATACTTATGGAAAGGGATAGGAGCAGACGGTATCGGAAAATATTTAATTGGGGGAGGGGGAACTACAATGGAAGGAATTGGGGCACCTAAATTGGGAACAGATGTTCTCAGGAAAATGCACAACAGAAATGTGGAGGTTATTTTAGAAGCATTTGCTGATGATGCTGGACAGGTTGTCTCACTGAGGCAGGGAAGGTAGGTTTAAAGAAGCTTGAGTGACAAGCGATGTGGAACATCTAGTCAAGAGGAAGAAGGAAGCTTACTTAAGATTGAGGAGGCAAGGATCAGACAGGACTGTAGAGTGTTACAAGGTAGCCAGGAAGGGTCTGAAGAATGGACTTAGGAGAGCTAGAAGGGGGCATGAAAAAGCTTTAGTGGGTAGGATTAAGGAAAACACTAAAGCATTTTACACTTATGTATGGCCAAAATGCAGATAGGGCTGATCAGGGATGTTGGAGGGAACTTGTGCCTGGAGTCGGAGGAAGTAGGGGAGGTCCTTAATGAATACTTTGCTTCAGTATTCACTACTCAGAGGGACCTCCAACTTCCTGTGGATAATGTAAAACAGACTGATATGTTAGAAATAAGGATTGCAGATGCTGGAGATAAGAGTTGAGAGTGTGCTGCTGGAAAAACACAGCAGGCAGCACCCGAATGAAACCTCATTCCTAATGAAGTGCTTATGCCCAAAACATCAATTCTCCTGCTCCTTGGACGCTTCCTGACCTGCTGTGCACTTCCAGCACCACACTCTCGAGACTGATATCTTAGAAGAGTTTGATGTTAGGGAGGGGAATATGCTGAAAATAAAAAAAAACATAAGGATAGATAAATCCCCTGACAGGATATATCCTAGGTTAGTACAGGAAGTGAGGAAAACAATTGCTGCTCCTTTGGTGATGAACGTTGCATGCTCACTGTCCATTAGAGTAGTGCCAGATGATTGGACGGTGGCAAATTTTATTCACTTGTTCAAGAAAGGAAATAGGGATAATCCTGGGAATTACAGACCAGTCAGTCTTACATCAGTGGGAGGGCAAAGCATTGGAGAGGATTCTGAGAGACAGGATTTATGATTACTACGGAAATTATGGTTTGGTTAGAGACAGTGAGCATGACTTTGTGAGGTGCAGGTCATGCCACACAAACCTTATTAAATTGCTTGAGGATGTGACAAAACAAATTGATGAAGGTAGAGCATTGGATGTAGTATATATTCGGGAGGCAGAGGGGGTCATAGATCAGAGTTATAGGGAAGTAGGTGAGCATGACTTTGTGAGGTGCAGGTCATGCCACACAAACCTTATTAAATTGCTTGAGGATGTGACAAAACAAATTGATGAAGGTAGAGCATTGGATGTAGTATATATTCGGGAGGCAGAGGGGGTCATAGATCAGAGTTATAGGGAAGTAGTAACTCCAAAGATGGCAGATAGATGGGTGACAGTGAGGGGGACTGGGAGGAAGCAGCCAGTGCAGGGACCCCCTGCGGCCGTCCCCCTCAAGAACAAGTATACCGTTTTGGATACTTGTGGGGGGGACGACTTACCAGAGGTAAGTAATGGGGCTCAGGCCTCTGGCACGGAGCCTGTCCCCGTTACTCAGAAGGGAAGGGTGAAGAAGAGCAAAGCAGTAGTAATTGGGGACTCGATAGTTCGCGGCACAGATAGGCAGTTTTGTGGGGGCAAGAGAGACTCACGTTTGGTATGTTGCCTCCCAGGTGCAAGGGTACGTGATGTCTCTGATCGTGTTTCCCGGGTCCTGGAGGGGGAGGGGGAGCAACCCGAAGTCGTGGTCCACATTGGCACCAACGACATAGGTAGGAGGAGTGCAGAGGATGTTAGACAGGCTTTCAGGGAGCTAGGTTGGAAGCTCAGAGTTAGAACGAACAGAGTTGTTGTCTCTGGTTTGTTACCCGTGCCACGTGATAGAGATTCAAGGAATAGGGAAAGAGAACACTTAAATGCGTGGCTACAGGGATGGTGCAGGAGGGAGGGATTCCGGTTTTTGGATAACTGGGGTTCTTTCTGGGGACGGTGGGACCTCTATAAACAGGATGGTCTACACCTGAACCTGAGGGGCACCAGTATCCTTGGGGGGAGGTTCGCTAGTGCTCTTCGGGGGGGTTTAAACTAACTCTGCAGGGGCATGGGAACCCAGATTGTAGCTACAGG
>NC_057718.1:102126-110661 GCF_004010195.1 Chiloscyllium plagiosum | reverse complement strand
CTTAAACATTTATGCAGCTAAAGGGAATGTTGGTTAAAGATACCGTAGTTAGTGCTTATTTTATTCCAGGCACACCAGCCTAGGAGCACATCCTTCCTGTATCTATCCTCTCGAGCTCTTGAAGATTTTTGTTCATTTGAAGTGTTTCATGTTTAGATACTCCAGAGAAGACAGCTTCAAGCTCCTCAATCTCTCCTGCCAGGGCAATGCTGCTGTTAGTATTCAATTCACTGGTGCATGTTACTGGCTGCTTCGTGGACTGGAACTGACAATTGAGACTGAAAGGTTACTGTATAAAATATCTTCAATGTTATTGCCAGACGTGAGTGGTTTTAGGAAAATGACCTTGACTTACGGGCATTGAGTGTCAGAGCACTTCCTGTTGTGGGGCATCCTGTTTAGATTCAATCTATTGATATCTATTAGAACTGACTTGCAGTGGCTCAAAGTGGTCAGAGCATTATGGCTGTCATCGAAGCTGGTAACAAACTTCCCATGGTTTCAAAATCGTAAATGATAGAGTAGGTACGAGGTCTGATGACACTGTTGGAGTACTGATGTTGTTGTTAATCACATTAACTCGGCAGGAGTTGACTGAATTTATATTGTCTCTTTCTGAATCTCAAGATGTCTCTCTGGGCAATATGTCTCCAATAAACAGCAATGTGACAATGCACAGGGATCATCTGTTTTGATTTAAATTGGAGTCCAGCCTTGGTCAACAGCCAGTGTGGAGTTTGCACATTCCCCTATGATTGTGTGGGCCCCCTCCAGGTGCTCTGGTTTCCTTGCACAGTTCAAATATTTGTGGGTTAGGTGGGTCATTTGTGCGAAATTGTCCACAGTGTCCAGGATTGTGCAGAATAGGTGGATCAGCCATGGGAAATGCAGTGGTACAAGGATGGAGTGCTCCAGGTGGGATGCTCTTTGGATGGTTGGTGGGGTTTGATGGGTCAATTCTCTCATGCCACACTGTTGGGATTCTATTCTATGATTGAGGATAAAGGCTATTCTATGATTGAGGATAAAGCAGGGTGTCCTTGGAGAAGGAGCATGTGGTATGTATCAATGCTCTCGATGCCTTTAGATGGGGTACTGGGCTAATGGTCGGATACTTGGTAGTGTGGATGAGCAGAGGGATCTTGGTGTCCATGTACACAGATCTCTGAAAGTTGCCACCCAGGTAAATAGTGCGGTGAGGAAGGCATATGGCGTACTGGCTTTTATTGGTAGAGGAATTGAGTTCCGGAGTCCTGAGGTCATGATGCAGTTGTATAAGACTCTGGTGCGGCCGCATCTGGAATATTGTGTGCAGTTTTGGTCGCCATACTATAGGAAGGATGTGGAGGCACTGGAACGGGTGCAGAGGAGGTTTACCAGGATGTTGCCTGGTATGGAAGGAAGATCGTATGAGGATAGACTGAGACACTTGGGGCTGTTTTCATTATAGAAAAGAAGGTTTAGGGGTGACTTGATTGAGGTGTACAAGATGATTAGGGGGTTATATAGGGTTGACAGTGTGAACCTTTTCCCGCGTATGGAGTCGGGTATTACAAGGGGGCATAGCTTTAAATTAAGGGGGGGGGTAGATATAGGACTGAAGTTAGGGGTAGGTTCTTCACTCAGCGAGTCGTAAGTTCATGGAATGCCCTGCCAGTAGCAGTGGTGGACTCTCCCTCTTTATGGGCATTTAAGCGGGCATTGGATAGGTATATGGAGGATAGTGGGTTAGTATAGATTAGGTGGGCTTGGATCGGCACAACATCGAGGGCCAAAGGGCCTGTACTGCGCTGTATTCTTCTATGTTCTATGTTCTATATATGGATTTTTGCAAGGCGTTTGATAAGGTTCCCCATAGTAGGCTCATTCAGAAAGTAAGGAGGCATGGGAAACCTGTCTGTCTCTATATAGAATTGGCTATCCCATAGAAGTCAGAGGGTGGTGATTGATGGAAAGTATTCAGCCTGGAGCTCAGTGATCACTGGTGTTTGCAGGGATCGGTTCTGGGACCTCTGCTCTTTGAGATTTTTATGAATGACTTAGATGAAGAAGTGGAAGCACGAGTTAGTGCCAATGATACAAACATTGGTGGAGTTGTGGATAGTGTGATGGCTATCGTAGGTTGAAATGGGACATTGACAGGATGCAGAACTGGGCTGATATGTAGCAAATGGAGTTAAACCTAGAAACATGTGAAGTCATTCAATTTGGACGATCGAATTTGACTACAGAGTTAAAGGCCGGATTCTTGGCAGCGTGGAGAAATAGAGGAATCTTGGGGTCCATATACATAGATCCCTCAAAGTTACCATCCAGGTTAAGAGGGTTGTTAAGAAGGCATATGATGTGCTGGCTTTCATTGAGTTTAAGAGCCGCTAGGTTATGCTGCCTGGTTAGAGCCCTGGTTAGACCACACTTGGAATATTGTGTTTAGTTGTGGTCGCTCGTTATAGGAAGGATGTGGAAGCTTTAGAGACAGTACAGAAGAGATTCACCAGGTTGCTGTCTGGACTGGAGGGCATGTCTTACGAGGAAAGGTTGACGGAGTTAAGGCTTTTCACATTGGCATGAAGAAGGATGAGAGGTGACTTGATTGAGGTGCACAAGATATTTAGAGGCATAGAGTGGATAGCCAGAGGCTTTTTCCAAAGGCAGAAATGTGTAACATGAGGGCACATAATTTTAAGGTGATTGGAGGAAGGTTTAGGGGAGATGTCAGAGATGGGTTCTTTACTCAGAGAGTGGTGGGTGCATGGAATGAGCTGTCAGCAGTGATAATAGAGTCAGATACAGTAGGGACATTTAAGCGACTCTTGGATAGGCACATGGTGGATAGTACAATGAGGGTATATAGGTTAGTCTGACCTTAGAGTAGGATAAAAGGCCAGCACAACGTCGATGGCCGAAGGGTTTGTGCTGTGTTGTAATCTTCTATGCTCTATGTCTGGTCTCACTCTTAAAATATTACGATCTTATTGTCATGTCTATTTTTATCCATCAACAATGTAAACATCACATTAGGGGTGTGTGGCAGGAAGGGATAATTGGGGAAGGAGGGATGCAATCCGTCCACAGCTACACTGTCTGCAAACTGAAGCTGGACCCTGTACACACGCATGTGATGCGTAAAGGAAACCTGTGGGTAAAGTGGTACATAGCAAGATCCCGAAGCAACCATGTGAGGCACTGAGGTATTCCCTACATCACTGACATCAGTACTGGCTCTGCAAATTCTACAAGCTGCATGGCAGAAATTTACCAAAGTTGCTCAGCCAAAATCTTTCAAACCCATGACCACATCCATCTAGAAGCATAACTGCACTCGATGCATGGGAACCTGATGTCGGACATATGTCAGAAACATTGATTCTCCCTCTACTCAGATGCTGCCTGACCTGCTGTGCTTTTCCAGCACCACAGTCTTGACTCTGATCTCCAGCATCTGTAGTCCTCACTTTCTCTTAGATGTAGGGAGCACTGCCAACTTCAAGTTTCCCATCAAGCCACTCACCGTCTAACTTGGATGTTCATTCAGTACTGTCTCCCAAAGGGCATTGTTCGTCGCCCTGTGTCTATATCAAAATCTCAGTTTTTCATCAAGTCTCCAGGAAAGAGTCAGAAATTTCAGGAACTAAAGAAAACAAGCTCCCCATCCACCTTCTCAAGGTCAACTAACATAGGCATTAAATTCTTGTCTGCCAGAAATACCTATGTCCCACGAGCGAATTTTGAAAAATCACGTTATTATCACTTCTGTGAGAACCCTTGTTTATTTTGCTTTCTTTCTTTATTAGTTTATGATTTTTACATGTATGATTCATGAGCTAGGAATAACTGGTGAACCTTGGGACATTTTATGTTAAAAGGAAAGAAACAGAACAAACGAGCTTTTTGTTCTTGTGAGGATTGAGTATATTTTTTCTTCTCTGGGATAAATTTCAGCTGTGCCTTCGGATTAATCCCAGAAATTCCTGCCATTGTTGTTCTACAGCCTTCCCTGATGGCTCCCTTTCCAATGAACTCTGTCCAGTTCCTCCCTTGTGTCTTTGCAATTATGTTTCTCAATTAAAACTTCTTCACATCTGAAAGTGAGCAATAGATTTAAATTGAAAGCTGAATATAGGATTAAAGACAGGATTCTTGGCAGTGTAGAGGAACAGAGGGATCTCGGTGTTCAAGTGCATAGATCCCTCAAAGTTGCCACCCAAGTGGATAGGGTTGTTAAGGAAGCATATGGTGTTTTGGCTTTCATTAACAGTGGAATTGAGTTTAAGAGCCGCGAAGTTTTGCTGCAGCTCTACAAGTCCCTGGTGAGACCACACTTGGAATATTGTGCCCAGTTCTGGTCACCCTACTACTGGAAAGATACAGAGACTTTGGACAGGGTGCAAAGAAGGTTTACCAGATACTGCCTGGACTGGAAGGTTTGTCTTATGATGAGAGGATGACTAAGCTTGGACTTTTCTAGGGTGTAGGTTTGCTCGCTGAACTGTAGGTTTGATATCCAGATGTTTCATTACCTGGCTAGGTAAAATCATCAGTACCTAGCCAGGTAATAAAACGTCTGGATATCAAACCTACAGCTCAGAGAGCAAACCTTTACCCTAAACCTCAACCTGAGCTACAAACCTTGGACTTTTCTCTCTGGAGAGGAGGAGGAAGAGAGGTGACCTGATCGAGGTATACAAGATCATGAGAGGAATGGATTGAGTCAATAGCCAGAGACTTTTCCCCAGGGAAGGATTGACTGGAACGAGGGATCATAGCTTTAAGATATTAGGAGGAAGGTGTAGATGAGCTGTCAGAGGTAGGTTATTTACACAGAAAGTTGTGAATGCATGGAATACGTTGCCAGCTGTGGTGGTGGAAGCAGAGTCATAAGGGACATTTAAGGAACTGCTGGGTATGCACATGGATAGCAGTGAATTGAGGGGTGTGTAGGTTAGGTTATTTTATTTTAGATTCCGAATAACCCTCGGCACAGCATCATGAGCCGAAGGACCTGTTCTGTGCTGTACTTTTATATGTTCTATGAAAGAGGGATATTGGAGAGATGGGACACGGAGAAACATTGTAGAATTTATTAGCTGGATATAAAGTGAGAAGAGGCAAGAGAGAGAGAGACAGACAAAGATTTAAGGACTTTTGTCCAAAATGTCGATTTTCCTGCTCCACAGACGCTGCCTGACCTGCTGTGCTTTTCCAGCACCACTCTCATCTAAACTCTGGTTTCCAGTATCTGCAGTCCTCACTTTTGCCTAGAGAGACAAACAGACAGACAGAGAATATAGATGAGGAGATGTCAACATAGAGAAAACCAGATTATCAGCAGAAGTGGATGTACTTCGCTTTTTGTTTTGGTAATTCCTATGTTTCAAAATCTTTTGTACAGTGTATTTGCAACAAATATATTTAAATGTTAGGTCTGATACCAGAAGTTTTTATCTCCAATAATATTCTCCCAGTTGATGTATATTCTTATTGGGTCTGGCAATGCCTTTATTTTATTATTCTCAAGCACGTCATCACAGCTGTCCATGAATTTTCCATCAGTCTCTCTGCCAACATGCACACCTGATGCTTGGTGATATTGACACATAAATGTGTGAGAGCTCCATTTCCTGTCACCCACATCATGAACCACATATTTCCCATGCAAGGTAGTTATCTAGAGTAAGTATAGCACCAATGTAGTGGCAAACATTTGCAGTGGTCCACATGCTGGACAGAAAGTCTAGTTAAATGAGTGACACACTAGTATGGCCTGCATATCTAGCTAAGCAATTCAGTTCAGTCTTCAACTGGCTGGAAGTTCAACAGAGAGCTGTGTGGAAGCTCTCTCTCTCTCTTTCTGCCCTTCAACGTCAACCTGCAAGCGTGTGTTCCATTCATACTGGTTTTTGAAGGGCGTTTGCTTATTGGGACTGTTCTGTATATTCGGAACAGCATAATTAATTCTAGTTAGATAGGTCGAGTTCTGTAGTGGTTCTTTATTCTGTTCTTTGTGTTTCATTGTGTTATATTGTGAATAATTTTTTTTCTGTTTTAAAGTCTAGTAGTCAACCTAGCTAACTTAATCTGGGTAATTTTCACTGTACCCTTACCAAAACAAATTGCAAAGTTATGATCTGAGCTGCCTGATTAAGAATATTTTGTGTGGTCTGGCTTAGTCCAAAACAATCTTTTGTGTTGCAGCTTCATCAATGTCTTCTGGAAGTCCAGATATATCGCATCTTCAGGATCCTCATCATCCACCTTGCTTGTTAGAACTTCAAAGAGCTGAAGCAAATAATTCTAATATGATTTAGCCATCACAAAACCACACTGACTCTGATGTACTGTGGTTTGACTTTTCAAATCTCCTGTTGTTGATTCCTTGAGAACAGATTCTAAACATTTGCCTGAAATTCAAATAGTTGGCTCGCTATTTTTAAATTCCCTGTTGAAGATGTTTATTCTAAGTTCTTCCATTTTTGTAGCCTCTACCATTCCCTTTAAATTTATGTGTAATGGGCACAAGGCTTTAAAAGATCTGCTTCGATTGCTTTGTAAGAGGCATCAGTGGCTGAATGAATTCATTCTGTCCCTGGTATATAAACTCAATGTGATCAGAAGACCAAATTGAATACCATTCTGTAAAGGAGCTTTTGGGCGTAGTGACCATAGTACATTGAATTTTATATGACGCCTGAGAACAAAACATTTTTATTTTGATTTGAAATTACAGTTATAAACTTCAGTCCATGCAAGTCATGAAGGTATAAGAGGTAAATTGGCTTCAGTGAATTGGAAAAATACATTAAAAAATTAATGGAATACAGGCAGTGAGTCTTATTTATACAAACATTGTAAAGTGGACAGTATACATATATATCTCCCAGGTGCAAACAGCAAAGACAAGGTAATTCAATGATACTTAACAAAAGAGGTTAGGAGTAGAATTAGATCAAAGGAAGTAGCTTAGGAAAGGGCCAGATATTCTGGTAAGCCATGGATTCAGAGAAATTTAAGACACAGCAAAAAAGGATCAATAAACTGATAAGAAAATCAAAAATAGAACAAGAATGCAAACTAACAAAAACCATAAAAACTTTGGAAAATCATCTTTCGATATTTGAAAAGAATATGAAAGCATGGTCAACTGTGGAATAGTGAATGTGCGGACATGGTAATGTACTGTACCAAACAGATAAATCACAGGAAAACAAAACAATTACTTTGTGTCCATCTTCATGGAGGAAGATCCAGCAAATCTCTCAGAAATATAAAGTGACCTAGGGATTTGTGTAACTAAAGAATAAAAACATTCATATCAGTAACGAGGTAGTATATGAAAACAGCTGCATTGAGCATTGATAAGTCTGACAGACCAGGAGTACTTCTTACCAGAATTTCAGAGCAAACAGAAATAGACATATTGATTGCATTTGGGGATCCCTGTGTTATTTTCTTATACATCTTGCAAAGGCAGGAAACCATTCTGGACAATTGGAAGGTTATAAAAGTAATCCAATGGTTTAAGAATGGAAGAAGAGGGGGAGTAGCGAACTGCAGACCAGTCAACTTGCCATCCATAGCCAGAAATCTGTTGGAGTCTGCGATAAAGGGTGTGATATTCGATGTTTAGAAGGTAACAGCAAAATTGGAGAGAAGGATTATGCATTTATGAAAGCAAAATCCGAATTGACGATAATTGTTTCAAGGAGTTTCTCGCAGGTTTGAATGTATAGTTGGATATTCACTTGGTTGGTGAAAGGTAATATGGAAAGGTAAAAGTTAGGTTTACCTTCATTTAAAGGAAATTGTGATACAGAAGTAAATACCTCTTGCAACAGTTGTGTAAAGTATGGCGAGACTATACACAATACTCCAGTTACAGTTATGATGTCCCAATATAAGAAAGAGTATACTAACAACAGCGGAATCACATTTTACAGATTGATCCCTCAAATGGCAAGATTATCTGATGAGGAAACTCACCCTGTGTTTTCTGGTGTCTCAAACAATCAGCGGTGATTGCAGTGAAACTTTAAAAAAAATCACATAGACAGGTGTGACTGACGCAGGAGCATGGAGAACTGCTGGCAGGCAAAATTAGGGAGAGCGCAAAGATATTCTACACGCAGGTCAAGTGGAACAGAATAATCAGGAAGCAATTAGGGCTGACTAAGAACCAAAGAAGCAATCATTTCATGAAGCTGGAGAACATTGGTAAATTCTTATTTGAGTGTTTCGCATCTGTTTTATTTGGGAGAAGGAGGTTACAAGTACAGATTTCAAGAAGTTGGATTGCAAAGCTCTTGAGCAGATTGATGTAAGATATGAGAAGAGATGGTTTGGCTGGTGTAAAATTGGACAAATATCCAGGTCCTGATAAGTTATATATCTGACTGCTGTGGGAGACAAGGGAGGGAAGACTCTGATTCAAATGTTTAATTCATATCTGATCACGGGGAGGTGTCAGAGAACTGAGGAACAGCTAATGGAGTTCCGCTTTACAGGAAGGATGGTGGAGATAGAGCAGACCATCTCAGA
>NC_057718.1:94398-97946 GCF_004010195.1 Chiloscyllium plagiosum | reverse complement strand
AGTTTAAAGTCCTACTGACCATCCTATTTATCCTCTTCGCTAGAATATTGGTACCTGATCGGTTCAGGTGGAGACCGTCCCAATGGTACAGATCCCCCCTGTTCCAAAACTGATGCCAATGCCCCATGTAGTGGAATCCCTCTTTCCCACACCAATCCCTTAGCCACGTGTTTATTTGCCTAATTTTCTTGTCCCTATGCCAATTGGCACGTGGCTCGGGCAGTAATCCGGAGATTATGACCCTTGAGGACCTGTGCTTCAATTTCCTGCCTAGTGCTTCGTAATGCCCAAACAGGTCCTCCACCCTAGTCTTGCCTATGTTGTTGGTACCAACGTGGACCACAACAACTGGATCCTCCCCCTCCCGCTCCAATATCCTTTCAAGACGGTCGGAGATGTCTCGCACCCTGGCACCGGGCAGGCAACACACCATGCGAGACTCCAGATCCGGCTTGCCAAGGATACTATCTTTCCCCCTAATTATAGAATCCCCTATAACAACTACTTGTCTTTTTGCTCCCCCCTCTTGAATGGCCTTCTGCACCATGGTGCGTGGTCAGCTGGCTCATCCTGTCCAGAGCCCTTTTCCTCATCTGTACAGGGAGCAAAAATCTCGTACCTGTTGGACAAGGTCAAGGGCTGAGGCTCCTGCACTCCTGAACTCCGGTTCCCCCTACCTGCCTCACTTACAGTTACACTCTTTTGTGTCTGATCACTAGCTGAATGTGAATTACTTAATCTCCCAGGTGTGACTGCCTCCTGAAACAAAGCATCCAGGTAACTCTCCCCATCCCGGATGTGCCGCAGTGTTTGAAGCTCAGATTCCAGATCATCAACTCTGATCCGGAGTTCTTCCAGCAACCAACACTTGCTGCAGATGTGGTCACTGCCGTTCACAATGGGATCAGCCAGCTCCCACATCATACAGCTACAGCACATCACCTGCCCAGCCATCTCTGCTTAGTTAGTTAATTAGTTACTTTGTACAAGTATGAATTAGAATACCTTCTGATACCTCTCTGTTATAGTTTTTTTTTTACCCTAAATAAGGACTTGATGTATACACACACAAAAAAAAACAAAGTAAATTTTTAACTAGTCCCTGGTAAAGAAATAAAAATCCTTACCTCAAAAGAAAAAGCAGAGTAGTTAAGAAGGTTAGAGGAGGAGGGTGGGTGGGAGATACTACAGGTGTAGAATCTCGGGTTTAGCCGCCTTCCTGACTTATATACTCACTTTTCCTTCCCGGCTGCCCCTCTGCTTGCCGTCACTTCCTCTGCTGCTCCCGTTCTCTGTGGAGAGAGAGTAAAAAAAACACACCGCTGCCCGCTACAGGTAAGCAATTTTAAAACAAACTGTCTTACCTTTGCTGTAGTCTCCCGGGTTCGCTTTTACCTTCGACGCTGCTCCCACTCAAATTATTCTGCTGGAGGAGTTTAAAAACTCACTTCCAGAGATGGTAAGAATTCACTACTAAACCAAGAGTAGAGAGCACTAGTAAGATTTTACAACAGGATAAAGAAGAAGCCCAGGAGAGAGGAAAGAAGGTGAAAGGCCTCAGATGTTTCCACTGTGGTAAAGTGGAACATGTACTGACACAGTGCTGGTCATTAAAGAAAGGCACTGTGGGAAAAGATGCGGTAAAAAAATGCTAAGCCCGTGGCATTATTGAAGGCAGTAAAGGAAACCCCAAGAAGAGCCAAGGAGCTGCAGGAGAGTGCAGGGCCTGGGTATGGAGTTAGTACCTGATATCTACAAAGAAATCACCTCCGTGAGCAAACTTTGCTCAGAAAGAACAGGGGGAGAAGGACAAGAAGTTATAATTTTGAGAGATATAGGATCTAACCAGTTGCTGATAGTAAGGGATGAGAGAATATGCACTCTTTCTGATCTGTTACCTGAGAATGTCGTAACCTCTGGGATAGATGGACAGAAATTTAGCGATCCCCTATGTAAGATCAGGTTGGAATGCCAACATAAGACTGGGGAAGTTATAGTGGGAGTGATTGACAGAGTGTCAGTTCCAGGAATTCAGTTTATTCTTGGAAATGATTTGGCAGGATCCAAGGTGGGAGTGACACCCCTTGTTGTGGAGAAGCTCAAGGAAAACCGAGAAACTGAGGAGTTCAAACAGAAATATCCTGATATTTTCCTAGACTGTGTAGTAACCAGATCCCATTATCATAAGTCACAGCACGATAAGAAAAATGAAGAGAAAGCTGAAGGAGTTGAGGTTCAGTTAGCAGATAACCTGTTTGGTGAAATAGTGCAGGAAAAACCTGAACAGGCAGAGAGTCAGGTGAACCCGGGAGACTACAGCTAAGGTAAAACAGTTTGTTTCAAAATTACTTACCTGTAGCGGGCAGCGGTGTTTTTTTATTCTCTCTTCACAAAAAGAGCGGGAGCAGCAGAGGAAGTGACGGCAAACAGAGGGGCAGCCGGGAAGGAGAACTGTGAGTATAAATACTCACCCTTTAATCACCAACGGTCATTTGAGTGGGAGCAGCGGAAGTGAGGTTGGAGCGCATAGCTGGGCGGGAAGGTAAGTGATTAGTATTTGCGTGGGTGTGTTCTACACCCCAGGTCCTACTTCCGTAGGGCCTCCCTCCCACCCTCCTCCTCTAACCTAACTTTAAAGTCCACAGGTAAGTGACTCAGTGTTATTGACTCAGTGTTATTGACTCAGTGTTCTTGTTTTTGGAGAAAGTGTACAGTCATGGCAGCGCAGGCGGTGAAATGTTCCTCCTGCCGGATGTTCGAGGTAGGGGTGACCACCGATACTCCTGCCGACTTCGTCTGCAGGAGCAAAATGACCTCTCACGTTCTGTACAGGTTTCACTCTTATCGGTGGAATGGTTTTCCGCAGTTTGACTCAACGAGGCGGTGAAATGTTCCTCCTGCAGGATGTTTGAGGTAGGGGTGACCACCGATACTCCTGCCGACTTCGTCTGCAGGAAATGCAGTCAGATCCTGATCCTCACCGAACGAGTTAGGGAACTGGAACTGTAGTTGGATGAACTGAGGATTATTCGAGAGGCTGAGAGGGTGATTGATAGAAGCTACAGGGACATAGTTACGCCGGAGAACAGAGGTAGCTGGGTAACAGTTAGAGGTGGGAAGGGGAAGAAGCAGGCAGTGCAGGGTTCCCCTGTGGTCGTTCCCCTAAAAAATAAATATACAGCTTTGGATGAGCTGAGGATTATTCGAGAGGCTGAGAGGGTGATTGTTAGAAGCTACAGGGACATAGTTACGCCGGAGAACAGAGGTAGCTGGGTAACAGTTAGAGGTGGGAAGGGGAAGAAGCAGGCAGTGCAGGGTTCCCCTGTGGTCGTTCCCCTAAAAAATAAATATACAGCTTTGGAAACTGTTGGGGGGGACAGCGTTGCAGGTGTAAGCGGCAGTGAAGGGGTCTGTGGCTCTGAGACTCAGAAGGGAAAGGGGGAGAGGAGGAGAGCGCTAGTTATAGGGGACTCTCGAGTTAGAGGGACGGACAGGCGGTTCTGTGGACATGGGCGAGACTCACAGATGGTTTGTTGCCTCCCGGGTGC
>NC_057718.1:90466-92703 GCF_004010195.1 Chiloscyllium plagiosum | reverse complement strand
GGATTGGTAAGCTAGAGGAGATACTTGTTAGGAAGGAAGATGTGTTGGACATTTTGAACAACTTGAGGATAGACAAGTCCCCCGGGCTTGACGGGATATATCCTAGGATTATGTGGGAAGCAAGAGAGGAAATTGCAGAACCGTTGGCAATGATCTTTTTGTCTTCACTGTCAACGGGGGTGGTACCAGGGGACTGTAGAGTGGCGAATGTTGTGCCCCTGTTCAAACGAGGGAATAGGGATAACCCCGGGAATTACAGGCCTGTTAGTCTTACTTCTGTGGTAGGCAAGGTAATGGAAAGGGTACTGAGGGATAGGATTTATGAGTATCTGGAAAGATACTGCTTGATTAGGGACAGCCAGCATGGATTTGTGAGGGGTAGGTCTTGCCTTACAAGTCTTATTGAATTCTTCGAGGAGGTGACCAAGCATGTGGATGAGGGTAGAGCAGTATACATGGATTTTCGTCAGGCATTTGATAAGGTTCCCCATGGTAGGCTTATGCGGAAAGTCAGGAGGCATGGGATAGAGGGAAATTTGGCCAATTGGATAGAAAACTGGCTAACCGGTCGTAGGCAGAGAGTGGTGGTAGATGGTAAATATTCAGCCTGGAGCCCAGTTACAAGTGGAGTTCCGCAGGGATCAGTTCTGGGTCCTCTGCTGTTTGTAATTTTTATTAATGACTTAGATGAGGGAGTCGAAGGGTGGGTCAGTAAATTTGCAGATGATATGAAGATAGGTGGAGTTGTGGACAGTGAGGAGGGCTGTTGTTGGCTGCAGAGGGACTTAGATATGATGCAGAGCTGGGCTGAGGAGTGGCAGATGGAGTTCAACCCTGCCACGTGTGAGGTTGTCCATTTTGGAAGAACAAATAAGTATGCGGAATACAGGGTTAATGGTAGGGTTCTTAGTCAGGTGGTGGAACAGAGGGATCTTGGGGTCTATGTACATAGATCTTTGAAGGTTGCCACTCAGGTGGATAGAGTTTGTAAGAAGGCCTATGGAGTATTATCGTTCATTAGCAGAGGGATTGAATTCAAGATTTGTGAAGTGATGTTGCAGCTGTACAGGACTTTGGTTAGGCCACAGTTGGAGTACTGTGTGCAGTTCTGGTCGCCTCACTTTAGGAAAGATGTGGAAGCTTTGGAGAGGGTGCAGAGAAGATTTACCAGGATGTTGCCTGGAATGGAGAATAAGTCGTACGAGGATAGGTTGAGAGTTCTCGGCCTTTTCTCGTTGGAACGGCGAAGGATGAGGGGTGACTTGATAGAGGTTTATAAGATGATCAGAGGAATAGATAGAGTAGACAGTCAGAAACTTTTTCCCCGGGTACAACAGAGTGTTACAAGGGGACATAAATTTAAGGTGAAGGGTGGAAGGTATAGGGGAGATGTCAGGGGTGGGTTCTTTACCCAGAGAGTGGTGGGGGCATGGAATGCGCTGCCCGTGGGAGTGGTAGAGTCGGAATCATTGGCGACCTTTAAGCGGCATTTGGATAGGTACATGGATGGGTACTTAATCTAGGTTAGAAGTTCGGCACAACATCGTGGGCCGAAGGGCCTGTTCTGTGCTGTATTGTTCTATGTTCTATGTTCTATGTTCTAAATGTTTAGCCCTGAAAGGCTAGGATACTTGCAACAGCAAGACAAGACGATAAAAGATACATATGTGGATTCATACTCTAAAAAGGAGGCAGGCAATATGGCAGAGGGTTATTATCTGAAAGATAGAATCCTCAGATGGAAATGGAGACCACGGCAGGTTAGTGCTGAGGAGAAATGGGCCAAAGTGCACCAGATTATGTTGCCGGTAGCATACTGACAGGAAGTGTTACAGGTAGCACATGAACTACCTATAGGAGGTCACCTAGGGCTGCAAAAACCTCAGGCTAAGGTACAAAAATATTTTTACTGGCCTAGAATGCACACGGATGTGGTTAACTTTTGCTGAACGCGTCATACATGCTAAATGGTAGGAAAGCCATAGGTGGTAATAAAACCAGCACCTTTGTTGCTAATTTCTGCATTTGAAGAACCTTTCACATGGGTTGTAATTGATTTTGTAGATCCCCTCCTAAGAACTAAAAGTGCGAATTAGTACTTGTGAACCATAATGGATGTGTTTGCCAGATTTCTGGAGACAATTCCATTATGGAGTATCAAAGCAAAAAAAGGTGGTAGAGGAGTTAGTAACTTTCTTCACACGGCATGGGCTACCCAGAGAGATTCAGTCCGTCCA
>NC_057718.1:59279-89966 GCF_004010195.1 Chiloscyllium plagiosum | reverse complement strand
CTTTCATGTCCCCTCTTTGCTGCTCTTAGCTCTAAAGAAACTATCTCCAACATCTATACTACATCTATCACCCCACAATTTAAAGTTATGTCCCCTCATGTCAGCCATCACCATCCGAGGAAAAAGGCTCTCACTGTCCACTCTATCTAACCCTCTGATTATCTTATATGTCTCAATTAAGTCACCTCTCAACCTTCTTCTCTCTAATGAAAACAGCCCCAAGTCCCTCAGCCTTTCCTCATATGATCTTCCCTCCATAACCAGGCAACATCCTCGTAAATCTCCTCTGAATCCTTTCCAGAACTTCCTCATCCTTCTTGTAATGCGGTGACCAGAACTGTACGCAATACTCCAAATGCAGCCGCACCAAAGTTTTGAACAGTTGCAGCATGACCTTGTGGCTCCGAAACTCAATCTCTCTACCAATCTCATTGGTGAGTTTTTAAGAATCAGTGTGGATCTCAGAATCTATCAACTATACTTACATTTCACAAAATTTTTTAAAAATTAGAAAACTGCATTATATTCGAATTTGAATATTGTGACGTAATTCAGGGATCTATTCAGTTTAGCGAGTCTTCACAAGTCTCCCTCTCAGTCCCTGTCTGTTGTTTCTGACTCACTCTTCCCTCCCCCCCACCTCCATTACCTCTCTCTCTTTGCTTGTCTCTATGCCCCACCTCTGACAGTTCTGACTGTACAGTATAACATTATAATGTTAAGGCAGACTGTGTATTGAGTGTAACAGAGTTTGCTGTCCTGGAGCATGCAGGTTTGGCTGATGGGCAGTAAACAAGGTCATTTACAACTGAGTGAGCTTGCACGAGTGGTGGTGCCAGATGGTCACTGTTAAAACCACAGTCATTTATAATCAATATCAATGATTTAGACAAAAGTAATGTCTCTAAGTTCACTGTCAAGACATCACTGAGTGTGAAAGAAAGCTGTGGCGACCACCAAAGAGGCTGTAAAAAGATATTGCTGGAAAAGCGCAGCAGGTCAGGCAGCATCCAAGGAACAGGAGAATCGACGTTTCTTCAGGAAGGGCTTATGCCCGAACCATCGATTCTCCTGTTCCTTGGATGCTGCCTGATCTGCTGCGCTTTTCCAGCAACACATTTTCAGCTCTGATCTCCAGCACCTGCAGCCCTCACTTTCTCCTGTAAAAAGATATTGACAGGTTTACTGCATGGGCAAGTAGTTGGCAAGTGGAATGTAATGTCAGAAATGTCCATATGCAGCAGAGATTTACACACTTATTCAGTGACATATTAAATTAATGTTCCCTGCCCAGTCCACATTTCCAGACCCAGTGTGGATTTTCCCTGTGGCAGGGCAGAGTTTTGACTGGATGTTATAAAATTGCAACATGAAGTTACTGAGTGTAACAGAGTTCACTACATCCCATCCAATCATCTACTTTGCTGTCTGTATCATGTGAATTGTATTTTTCAAACATTGGCAGATGAACTATAACAGTGCAATATGATTCATGTTAGTAAGTTGAGTTGAAAGAAGAAGGGACTGCCTTAAAAATTATGAGAAATTGATTAAACATTACTGTCCAGGGTATGTTGTTGGTATCAGAAAATTACTATGATGTAGAGTCAAGTTGCTAGTTACTGCCTGGAAATTATATGAGGGATGTGAGGAAGTCTGGTTGTGAATCTCTCTACGTCAGGGTTTCCCTTTAATTGACGATATTAATATCTCTTTCGAGTTTCTAGTTCACACACGGTCGTACTTTGGTAAATATGTCCTCCATCACTCTTTCTCCCACTCTCGCTCTCACTTTCTAAATCTCACACAAAACTGATGCTGAAACCCTCTCTCACAACCAAAAACACACTCATCCATGCATTCACACACTCTGACACAGTCACCACAGATTCACAGAAAAATAGACTTATACTTAAATATTCTTCTATGAATCTTTATCAGAGATGAATCCAACTCTCTCCTTACACAGACACAGCCACACACAATCCCACACAGTCAGCCACATTCCCACACTCGGCAAAAGTGAGGACTGCAGATGCTGGAAATCAGAGTCTAGATTAGAGTGGTGCTGGAAAAGCGCAGCAGGTCAGGAAGCCAAAAAAGAGAAAATGCTAGAAACTCTCAGCGAGTCTGGCAACATCTGTAAGGAGAGAAAAGAGCTGACGTTTCGAGTCTACTGACTCTTTGTCAAAAAGGGTCAAATGGTCAGTTACACTCGAAACGTCAGCTCTTTTCTCTCCTTACAGATGCTGCCAGACTTACTGAGATTTTCCAGCATTTTCTCTTTTTTGTTTCAGATTCCAGCATCTGCAGTAATTTGCTTTTATGCAGGTCTGGAAGCATCCGATGAACAAGAAAATCAACGTTTCGGGCAAAAGTCCTTCATAAGGAAGCTGATCTGTAACTCTCCATCTCTTCATCTTTCTTACTGAAACCACGAACATATTTATATTGCATGAAGTAATTAAAATTACATAGCTGCGACTGCAAATTCATATCCATACTAATCCAATAGAAATGTTCCCGTACAATGCATACAACTGAAAGAATGTAATCTCCATTATAGTAATGAAAATGTTAGCGAGGAAGTGCAAACGCTTTTCCAGGAAGGAATGCATTGAAGCTATCTAAGATATTGCAAATCATGTTTTCGCATGTTTTATGCCTGTTATATCTGTTTGGAAAAATTCAGATGAAACCTGTAATCATTTTTAGACTGAGAAAGAAAATATATCAAATGTGCGCGTGGGTAACACGCCACTTTAACTGGTTGCGTTGTTTGTCAAAGTAAGTCATTATCTCTGTCAAGGGTGTTTTCTCTGTGTGTTCATGCGTTGTACAACATAATAACGTTGCATATCATTACGTTTTCAAGACGATGATATTTTCCTTAAACATAGCTAATATTTTACTGAAAATATGTACATGTATATCCTGTGCTATCATGAGTATTGAACTGCAGTCCGTTCACTTGCATGGTCTTACTTAGAAAGCGAAGTCAAACTGGCCATTTGCCTACAATTGCGAAGACATCTTTCCAATGACTCTCAAACTATTTTTGCCTCTTGCTGTTTCACGCAGAAGTTAGCTGAGTTCATCTCTAATCTCCTTCGCAAACTTCACCCAACTTACTTATACAGAAACGTAATGCCAAGCGCATGTAGATATCAAAGTTTAGCAATCCGACTTCACAAATATCTTGATGAAAAACAACTTAAGCACAGAAACTTCCCCAGAATGTTGTTCAGTTCCAGAAAGACACCACCTCATCCCATTAGCATTTCGACTCTTTCTCACAACAGCGCCAAAACTCACTTGGAAATTTAGAAGTTAGAATATGCTTCGTGACGCTAAATTCATTGGCTAGATATTCGTTTTTGTCTGACGAACAACATTGAAAACTGAAGCAATCTTCCTTGCAGTCAATGTATTATAAATCCATTATCCCTTTCTCTTTCACTCGTTAATATTGAGACTGCAGAAAAGTCTGTAATTCTCCGTACTCTTTTCAGAGTGAGTTCACTACATAGACAAGAAGACTTCGCATATTGAGAACATTTAATGCATATTTATTTTCACAAACACATCATCCTGTTCAAAGTTTGAGAGAAGACTTGTAGCTCAGGTGCTCGTTGTTGTGGTTCTGTTTACCGAACTGGGAATTTGTGTTGCAGACGTTTCGTCCCCTGTCTAGGTGACATCCTCAGTGCTTGGGAGCCTCCTGTGAAGCGCTTCTATATGTTTCCTCTGGCATTTATAGTGGTTTGTACCTGCCGCTTCCGGTTGTCAGTTCCAGCTGTCCATTGCAGTGGTCGGTTATTGGGTCCAGGTCAATGTGCTTATTGATTGAATCTGTGGATGAGTGCCATGCCTCTAGGAATTCCCTGGCTGTTCTCTGTTTGGCTTGTCCTATAATAGTAGTGTTGTCCCAGTTGAACTCATGTTGCTTGTCATCTGAGTGTGTGGCTGGTCATGTCGTTTCGTGGCTAGTTGGTGTTCATGGATGCGGATCGTTAGCTGTCTTCCTGTTTGTCCTATGTAGTGTTTTGTGCAGTCCTTGCATGGGATTTTGTACACTGCATTGGTTTTGCTCAAGCTGGGTATCGGGTCCTTTGTCCTGGTGAGTTGTTGTCTGAGAGTGGCTGTTGGTTTGTGTGCTGTTATGAGTCCTGGTGGTCGCAGTAGTCTGGCTGTCAGTTCGGAAATGTTTTTGATGTATGGTAGTGTGGCTAGTCCTTTGGGTTGTGGCAAGTCCTCATTCCATTGTCTTTCCCTTAGGCATCTGTTGATGAAATTGTGGGGGTATCCGTTTTTGGCGAGTACATTGTATAGGTGTTCTTCTTCCTCTTTTTGCAGTTCTGATGTACTGCAGTGTGTTGTGGCCCTTTTGAACAGTGTCTTGATGCAACTTCTTTTGTGTGTGTTGGGGTGGTTGCTTTCGTAGTTTAGGACTTGGTCCGTGTGTGTGGCTTTCCTGTATACCTTTGTAGAGAACAGAGAACAGCCAGGGAATTCCTAGAGGCATGACATTCATCCACTGATTCAATCAAAAGCATATTGACCTGGACCCAATATACCGACCACTGCAACGGACAGCTGGAACTGACAAGCGGAAGCGGCAGGTACAAATCACTATAAATGCCGGAGGAAATATCACAGAAGCGTTTCACAGGAGGCTCCCAAGCACTGAGGATGTCACCTAGACAGGGGACGAAACATCTGCAACACAAATTCCCAGCTCAGCGAACAGAACCACAACAACAACATCCTGTGTTTCTGCTCCTGTTGGCTACAAACCACACATCTCAGTTCTGAGCAGGAAATACACTCAGGGTCCACAATCTGAAGGTGATCTGATTAGGGAGTCTAAATCTCCTATCTGCAAAACGTATTGTGGATTAATGCAGAACACATTGCTAATCATCCTATTGTGAGCTGTGGAGATTCCAATCTTCCAAGTGAGATCATAACTGAATTGCTTGTGGATCAATCAGGAATCTTCCTTTGAAGTCAAATGCTGACAAATTGTTCATTTTCATTTATCAATATCATTTTCACTCGATCTGTATCTAATCCTCTTACTTTAAATTTATTTTTCTCTATTTACTAGCTTCGATACTTCTTAACTCAGTAATTCTTGATTTAATTATACTTCATTTTATTTTTGGTACTCTCTATCACTCCCTCTGGACTTCCACATGTTTACATAACAGAGATCCTTTAATTACAGTCATGGAGTCTGACAGCACAGAAGCAGGTCCTTCATCCCTACATGTCTCTGCCATCCAGCAAATGACAAACTACACTGATCACATTCACCTGCACTTGGTCCAGAACCTTCAATGCCCCAATATTTTAAATATTCATCCAGATGCTTCCTGAATATTGCGAGACTATTAGGCTCCATCACCCCCTCAATCAGCATGTTCCATGTTTCCACCATCCTCTGGGTGAATAATAAATCTTCATCAAATTTCCTCTAAACTATTTGCTTCTCACCTTAAATGTATGCCTCCTTGTCTTTAATTCATCTGCTATGGGGAAGAGATTCTCACAATCTACTCGGTCAAAGCATCGCATCATTTCAAACCTCAGTCAGATCCCCCTCAGCCTCCATTGCTCTGAAAACAAACCAGCCTATCCAATGTCTCTGCATAATTGAGACATTTCATCCCAGAAACACTCTGTTGAATCCTTTTCTCTTCAACCTCACGTTAAATAATGTCCTTTTGATAGTGTGACAACCAACAGTGAACTCAGTACTCCATCTGTGGCCGAAGCAATGTTTTATAGATGTATAACAAGAAATCTATTTTCCTTCTTCCTGCCAACTGAACCTCCATGTCAACCTTAATGGAATCCTATACTAGAATCCTAACTCCCCTTCAGAGAAGTGTCATTGGAACTAAGTCGTTAATTTGGCATTGTCTCCATGGATACTGCCAGACCTAGTGAATTTTTCCAGCAATTTCCTTTTTGTTTCTGATTTCCAGCATCTGCAGTTCCTTGTTTCTTTATTCCTGAGTCCCTTTTCCTTCAGATTTCTGATGCCTACTGGCATTAAATAAAACATCGACATCTTTATGCTTTCTACCAAAATGCATAGCCTCGCATTTTTTCACAATGTATTACATAATACATAGAACAATACAGCACAGAACAGGCCCTTTAGCCCTTGATGTTGAGCTGACCTGTGAACTATTCTCAGCTTGTCCCCCTACATTATTACATCTGACTCTTCTTTGCTTAATCCCAAGCCTGTCCGAGTTCTTCTGCAGCCTCTCGGCCACCTCAGTACTACTGTCCCTCTACCTATCCTTGTGTTATCTGCAAACTTAGCAAAAACACCCTCAGTTTCTTCTTCCAGATCGTTAATGTAAAACCTGTGGTCCCAGGGTTGATCCCTGCCCCTACCACCTTTGCAGAGTAGAGAAGCAGGCCCGAAAAAGAGTTACAGCCGAAATGTCGAAGTTTCCACCTCCTGATGCTGGTTGGCTTGCTGTGTTCTTGCAGCCTCCTGATTGTTTACTTTTGATTCCAACATCTGCAGTTTTTTTGTCTCTAACCAAGTTTTTTGCACTGCAAAGTCTCTTCAAAGGGTGCCCACTTTGAAGAAGTTCTCTGCCTCCCTCAGATGTGCACTCGTTGAGCCTCTTTCTCACTGTCACAATGCGGTGACCTCCTCAGCCCTCCAGCTGTTTGATCGTACGATTAAAGAAACTCGCTACTACAGCCACGTGACATTCCTCAGCTGCTGTTTTTGCAACCATCTCATCCCTCAAGGACCACAAGTACGTTTTAAACCCTCCAAGTTTTGACCTACTCATGGTGCTCCAACCTGAAGCAGGGTTACAGCTGAAATGTCGAATTCTCCACCTCCTGATGCTGCTTGGCTTGCTGAGTTCTTCCAGCCTCCTGATTGTCTATTTCGGATTCCAGAAACTGCAGGTGTTTTTTGGTCCGTACCACCATTGCAGGGCAGTGAGTTCTAGATTGTCACCAGCCCCAATCGGTGAAACCACCTTTTTCCTCACATCCTTCTAAAACACCTGCCCTTTAGTATAAATTTACAATTATTGATCCCCCCCACCAAAGAGGAAAAAGTGATTTCTGCTTCCTCCATCTAATTTTGTACAGGACAAACATTTCCTCGCCTCAGATTCCTCTGTTATGAGGTAAAGGAAATAGAAACATATGGAAGCAAACAGGCCATTCAGCTCCTCAAACCTGCTCTGCTATTCAATGATGTCGTGACTGATCTTTGGCCCAACACGATATACAGTACCTGCCTTTGGTCATTAACACCTTACCCATCAAAAGTTAGACTTAAAGTTAGCAACTGATCAAGCACCAACTGAAGTTCATTGGAGAGTTCACACCTGTAACAATCTTTGTACGGAGAAGTGCTTCTTAACATCTGTCATGAATGACATTGCTCTAATATTTGCACTCTGCTCCCCAATTCGTGAAAATAATTTATCATTATCAGCGCTGCATTTTCTAGTTAATTTTACTAAAACTTGCATCAAATCATCCTTTCACCTCCTAAATTCTGGAGAAAACAGGTCTAATGTGTATAATCTCTATTTATAGCTCAACCACTTAACAATTTAATCCAATTTCCCTGCAGTAAGTGTTGTGTGTTGCAATGTAATTAACCAGAAATCAACTTTTTCTTGAAAATTGGATTCACTGTGATTATGATGATACTGAGAATGAAGACGCTTACTCTCAGGATGGTCATTGACAACTGGACAGTGATCCTGATGAATCCCTCACACTGATAAGTGCTGGCAATTGTCTTTGTTCACTTGTTGATTTGAATTTAAAATACCCAAATCTTAATCACTGTCTTAAGTCTTATTTATTCTGTGACTAATAATAAAGTTCCAGAAAATCTAATAGCCAAAGATTAAATGTACAGAAGACAACCAGAGTCCATGAAGAACACAAAGACAGCCGGACAAAATCACAAACAAAAAATCAGGAGGGCAAAGAGGGAGCATCACATGCCTTTGTCAGACAAGAAAATATAAATTTCTTCTGTAAATATGAAAGGAGCAAGAAGCTAACTGGGGAAAGGGTAGGTCCACTCATGGATAATGGAGGGAATTTATGCATGGAACATGAGGAAGATTGTATTAGTATTCACAAAGAAGGACATGTCAATGTTGGGTATTGAGAGGCGTATATTGATATTGTAAGGCACGTCGACATAACAAGGAGGAGGAGGTGATAGTTTTTTTGAAAAGCATTAAGTTAGACAAATCCCCAGGAAGTGGGGGTGGCACGGTGGCGCAGTATTTAGCACTGCTGCCTCACAGCACCAGGGTGCCAGGTTTGATTCCAGCTTCGGGCGACTGTCTGTGTGGAGTCTGCATATTCTCCCCGTGTCTGTGTGGGTTTCCTCTGGGTGCTCCGGTTTCCTCCCACAATCCAGAGATGTGCAGGTCAGGTGAATTGGCCATGCTAAATTTCCCATAGTGCTAGGTGTATGAGTCAGAGGGAAATGGATCTGGGTGGGTTGCTGTTCGGACGGTCGGTGTGGACTTGTTGGGCCGAAGGGCCTGTTTCCACACTGTAGAGAATCTTATCTAACTGATTAGATTACAGTGTTCTGTACCAGGATGCTGAGGTATGCACGTGAGGAAATTTCCAGGAAGCTTGTATGAAACTTTTGTATCCTCTTTAGTCACTGGAGAAGTCCCAGACAACTGGGGAATTGCTAATTTTGTTTCTTTGTTCAAGAAGGGCAGCGGGGATAATTTGGGAAATTACAGGCCAGTGAGCCTTACTTAGGTCAAGCAATGATGAGATAGAATACAGGAAAGAGGTACAGTGCTTCATGGGGTGGTGTAAAGATAACAATCTCTCCCTCAACTAATGCAAAACGAAAGAGCTGGTTATTGACTTCCGGAAGCAAAGTGACGAACGCTGTCTTATCTTTACCAATGGAAGTGAGGTGAAGATGGTCAACAGTATCAAGTTCTCAGGAGTGACAATCATCAGCAGTTAGGTTAATGCGAGGTTCAGGAAAGAAGAATAACTTCTCTACTTCCCTCGGAGGCTAAGGAAATTTAGCACTTCCATAAAGACTGTTCCAAACTTTTGTGGATGCACCATAAAAAGCATTCTATAAGAATGTATAATGGTTTAGTATGGCAGCTGCTCTGCTGAGGACCGTAAGAAACCACACAGAGTTGTGAGCATTGTCCAGTCCTTCATACAAGTTGACCTTCCATCTATTGACTCTATCTATACTTCTTGCTGCCGCAGAGAGGCAGCGAACATCATCAAAGACCACTTCCCCACCAGTTATAATCCCTTCCTACCTTCTTTGTCGGGCAAAAGATAAAATGCTTAAACAGACATACCAACAGATGCAAGAACAGCTTATTCTCCACTGTTACTAGGTTTCTGAATGGACGTCTCAATTTTAAAACAAGTGTTGATCTTGCTCTTTATGCACCTATTCGTCAGTGGTAACATTGTATTTCTCACTCAGTTCTATTAACCTTATTCAGTTTTTATGCTACAATTTGTCTGTTCTGAACACAAAACAAACCTTTTTGTCCGAGCTACATAGATGTGACAATAATAGACCAAAACAAAAAAGACTAGCAGAGGAATAATGCCTTTCTGACTGAAGACCTGTGACAAGTGGTGTTAGGCAGGGATTTGTGCTGGGAGCCTTGTTGTTTGTAAAATATACATCATGATTTGGAGGAGAATGTAGGTGACCTGATCAGCAAGCTTTCAGACAACAAACCGATTGGGGGAACTGAGGATAATGAGAAGGATTATGCTTAGGCTTAGGGTTATAGATAAGCCAGAGTAGCAATACATAGGTAAATAATATAATTTGGCATGGAAATACCAAATTATGCAGACAAATTCCAGCTAATGTACTTTGGAATATCAACTGGATGAATAAAGTATACAGTACAGGGCTGAACCCTCAGCAGCATAAACATGCAGAAGGATCTGGGCATATAACTCCAACTTCCCTGAAACTGGCAACACAAGTGGAAAAAGCGGTTAAGAAGGAATGTGGTGAGTTTGCTTTCACTGGTCAGTGCATAGAGAGCTGTAACACATCATGTTACAGCTGTATAGAAATTTACTTCAGTCACATTTGGGAGATTGTATGTATTTCTGACTGCCACAATACCAGAAGACTATGGAGACTTTGCAAAGGGTGCAGAAGCGGTTTAGTAAGATGTTGCCTGGTTTGGAGGGTATTTGCTATGACGAGAGATTGGACAAACTTGTTTTGTTTTCACTTGAACATCGGAGACGAAGGGGGACCTGATAGAAGTTGCAAATTTATGAGAGGTATGATTAGAATAGATAGTCAGACTCCTTTATCCAGGGAAGACATATCAAATATGAAGAGGCATAGATTTACGGAATATGTCAGTTTTGTTTTTTATTTCATGGAGAGTGTGGTAAGTGCCTGGAATAGGCTGCCAGAGGAGGTGGTGGAGGTGGGTACTGTAGAGCCGTCACCAGGCATCTTGAGATTTCTATACCAGAACTTCAGTGGAGTCATGGGAAGAAATTAATAAAGTGCCAACTCTCACAAGGAAGTGATGATGAAGCTAAAAGATCTGCAGGTGGTTGAACCCCAGAGTTCTGAATGAGATAACTGAAAAGATCATAAAGGCCTTGTTGGGGTCCTGTCATGAATCACTGGAGTCAGGGACGGTGCCAGAGGGATGGGGAAAATGGCTAATGTTGTACCCCCGCTTAAAAAGAGAGGGAACCAGAAGACAGGGAACTGCGCCGTTTGTTAGTTAGAGTTATTAAGGATAAGGTTGTGATGTACTTGGAAATGCGTGGTTAAATACAGCTGAGTCAGCATGGCTTCATCAAATGGAGATCATACCTGACAAATCTTTTAGAATTCTCTGCACTGCCATGAACCAAGCCAAACCCACTCACAAAGTATTAAGAAGATAATCTAGACCTAGATTTTTCTTATTTTGAAGGTACATGTATGACACTCCATTCCAGTTCCAATTTGATTGATCAAACTACTCGACTTTAAGAAGAAAAACATGTTATTTTCACACTACAGTTAAGATAAAGACAAAAATAACTGTACCGAAATGCTTAGCTAATATATATTTATATTATTTTATTATGACTAAATAACTATTCCAACATCGTAACACCCCATAAACACACCTTTGCCAAAGGCAAATTCAATAAAATAGATGTTACACCTGCAATTCTCAAAGCAGGAAGAGAACATTGGTTTTTAGCTGTAACGTGAAAGGAATAAATGCTTTCATGTCCAGCTCCAAAACCCCAGCAACTGCAGAAAGCCAAAACAAAAATCCGGCATCTGTGGGTGTATGAACCATCCCATTCTGGCTGCTTCTGTATTTCCAATTTTTAGAAGAACCCAAAGCCTCACAAGCTGTTTACTCTGTTGGCTTTGAGCAGACCTGTGTCATGCTTTCTTCATAAAAAGGTCAAAATTCACCATTTGAAACCATAGAATTATCACAGCACACATACAAGCAAGTAAAACAAAGGACATCATCCATTTGGATTTCCGGAAGATGCAGCAGCACAGAAGGCTGATAAATAAGGTAAGTGTCCAATCTGTAAGGGGAATGGCACGGGCATGCATAGAGGGCTGGCTGACAGGCAGAAGGCCGAAAAGATAGACAAAATGGTATTTTTCGGGTTGGCAGCTGATGACCAGAGGAGCTCTGCAGGGGTCATTGTTGGGACCACAACTATTCACATGAAGTATTAACGATCTGAACGAAGGAACTGAGGGCACTGTTGATCAGTTTGCACGTGACACAACATAGGTGGAGGGATATGCCGTGCAGAGGAAGCAAGAAAACTGCAGGAAGGCTCAACAGGAGATTGGTTAGAGCACTTTTGGAATATTGTGTGCAAGTCTGCTCTGCGTCCTTTTGGAAGGATGTTGTGAAACTTGAAAGGGTTCAGAAAAGATTTACAAGGATATTGCCAGGATTAGAGGATTTGAGCTATAGGGAGAGGCTGAACAAGCTGGGGCTGTTTTCCCTGGAACATCGGAGGCTGAGAGGTGACTTCATAGAGATTTATAAAATCATGAGAGGCATGGATAGGGTAAATAGACAGGGTCTACTTCCCAGGGTGGGGGAATCCAGAACTAGAAAGCATAGGTTCAGGGTGAGAGAGGAAAGATTTAAAACGAACCAAAGAGGCAACTTTTTCATGCAGGCTTGGTATGTGTATGGAATGAGCTACCAGACGATGTGGTGGAGCCTTGGATAATAACAACATTCAAAAGACACCTGGAAAGATATAGGAATAGGAAGGGTTCAGAGGGATATGGGAAAAATGCTGCCAAATTGGACTAGATTAATTTAGGAAATCAGGTCGGCATGGATAAGTTGGACCGAAGGGTTGGTTTCCCTGCAGTACATCTCTATGACTCTAGAAGGATTATACAGGCTCTAAGACTTGGCAGAGAAATGGTAGATGGGATATAATGTGTTAAAGTGCATGGTTATTTACTTTGTTGCAAAGAAGAAAGGCACAGACTATTTACTAAATGGGGAACGGCTTTGGAAATATAAAGCAAAAAGGGAATTTTCCTGGGTTAGGACTTGCTTATGGGTAACATGAATGTTTAGTTGGCAGTTCAGAAGGCAAGTAAAATGTGAGCATTCATTTCAGGAGGTTAGAAATCAAGAGCAGGGATGTAATGCTGAAGTTATATACACATTTAATCAGAACACATTTTAAATATTGTGAGCAGTTTTGGGCCTCGGAAAGATGTAAGAATGTTAGTGTTGATGGGGATCCCAAAGAGATTGAAAAGAATAGAACATAGAAAAGTACAGCACAGAACAGGCCCTTTGGCCCATGATGTTGTGCCGAAGACTATTCCTAATCTAAAATAAAATAACCTAACCAATGCACCCCTAAATTTACTGCTGTCCATGTGCATGTCCAGCAGTCACTTAAAAATCCCTAATGACTCTGCTTCCCCACTGCTGGCAACGCATTCCACGCATTCACAACTCTCTGCGTAAAGAACCTATCTGTGACGTCTCCTCTATACCTTCCTCCTAATATCTTAAAACTATGACCCCTCGTGCCAGTCAATCCTGCCCTGGAGAAAAGTCTCTGGCTATTGACTCTATCCATACCTCTCATTACCTTGTATACCTCAATCAGGTCACCTCTCTTCCTCCTTCTCGCCATAGAGAAAAACCCGAGTTTAGTCAACCTCTCTTCATAAAATAACCCCTCCAGTCCAGGCAGCATCCTGGTAAACCTTCTTTGCACCCTCTCCAAAGCTTCCGTATCTTTCCTATAATATGGTGACCAGAACTGGACTCAATATTCCAAGTGTGTCTCACCAGGGACTTGTAGAGCTGCAGCAAAACCTCACAGCTCTTAAACTCGATCCCCCTGTTAATGTAAGCCAAAACACTATATGCTTTCTTAACAACCCTATCCACTTGGGTGGCAACTTTGAGGGATATATGCACTTGAACACCAAGATCCCACTGTTCCTACACACTGCCAAGAATCCTGTCTTTAATCCTATATTCAGCATTCAAGTTCGACCTTCCAGAATGCATCACTTCGCATTTATCCAGGTTAAACGCCATCTGCCATTTCTCAGCCCAGCTCTGTATCCTGTCTATGTTGCGCTGCAGCCTGCAAAACCCTCGATACTATCAATGGCACCTCCAGCCTCTATGTCATCGGCAAATTTACTAACCCACTCCTCAACCTCCTCATCCAAGTCATTTATAAAAACTACAAAGGACAAAGGCTCAAAAACAGCCCTGTGGGACATCACTCAACACTAACCTCCAGGCAGAATACTTTCCATCTACAACCACTCTCTGCCTTCTGTCAGCCAGCCAATTCTGAATCCAGACAGCCAAATCTCCCTGTATCCCATATCTCCTGACTTTATGAATGAGCTTACCATGGGGAACCCTATCAAATGCCTTGCTGAAGTCCATATACACCACATCCACTGCTCGACCTGCCTCGTCACCTCCTCAAAGAACTCAATAAGATTTGTGAGGCATGACCTGCCCCTCACAAAGCCATGCTGACTGTCTTTAATCTTGCTATGCTTTTCCAATTAGTCATAAATCCTATTCCTCAGAATTCTTTCCAAAACCTTGCTGACCACAGACATAAGGCTGACTGGTCTGTAATTGCCAGGGATTTCCCTATTCCCCTTCTTGAAAAGAGGATCAACATTCGCCTCCCTCTAATCCTCCAGTACGACTCCCGTGGAGAGTGAGGAGACAAAGATCTTCACCAGCAGCTTAGCGATCTCCTTTCTCTGAGCTGGCCCTGGGGACTTATCAATCTTAATGTTTGCCAAACTTTCCAGCACATCAACTTCATCAATCTTCATCTGTTCAAGCCTGTTTCCCAGTTCCTCAAAGTTTTCATTCACAACAAGGTCCCTTTCCTTGGTGAAAACCAAAGCAAAAAACTCATTTAGGGCTTCCCCTATCTGCTCTGACTCCACGCACAAGTTCCCTCCACTATTCCTGACCGGCCCTACCTTCTCCCTGATCATTCTCTTATTCCTTACATATGAATAAAATGCCTTTGGGTTCTCTCTAATTCTTCCTGCCAAGCCTTTTTTGTGCCCCTCGTGACTCTCCTCAGTCCATTTCTGAGCTCCTTTCCTGCAAGCCTGTAATCCTCGGGGATGAAGGGCTTATCATATGCAGAGCCAATACTCTTCGTCTGTACTTGATTCAGTTTAGAAGAAGGATGGATGATCTAATTGAAACGTAGAGAATGTTGAGAGTCCTGGATAGAAAGGATATGGAGTAGATGTTTCCAATAGCAGGTGAGACAAGGCAAGAATGCATTGCCTCTGAGTGAAGGGGCGACTGTTTAGAACTGATAGATGGAGAAATGCCTTCAGCCAGCATTCAGTTAATTTATGGAATTCATTGCCGCAGAGGGCTGTGAAGGCTGAGAGATTGAGTATATTTAAGACAGAGATAGATAAGCTCTTGACTGGTAATGGAATCAAGGGTTATGTGGAAGATTTAGGAAAATGGACTTGTGAAAAGTATCAGCTAATGGCAGAGCAGACTCAATGATCTAAATGGCCAAACTCTGCTCCTATATCCTTGTGCCCGAAACATCAATCCTCCTACTTCTTGGATGCTACCTGACCTGCTGTGCTTTTCCAGCACCACACTCTTAACTCCTATATATTGCAGTCTTGTATGATTCAGCAGGGAAGAGGGGATACAAGTCACATAGATGCAAAACATTTTTCTTTAAAAAGGCATCATGTGTTGGCACAGTTCTGGTGGAACGAGCAGCCTGTACCTGTGTTTAATGTTCTTTGTTATAAAAGAGCTTTACATCAAAAACTGTCAATTGGAAAGAATCATTTAATAGGGAGGGATTTTAATTTCAAGACAATTGCAACTTTTAAAAAAAAATTTTAAAAATAGACAGCATTCCTCCACTAGATTTTTCCAAGTCTTTCAAAGGCTGACACTATCTTCTCCAAGGTTGACATTACAGGATGACAAATCTGTTATTACAAGGGGTCACAAATTGCTTCTACTGAAAAATAATCAAGCTCAGGTTTCAACACCAAAACAATTTAACAATTGTAGTTCTTTATGGTCATTGGGAAAGTGTTAGACATTTCAAACAAATGCTGGAAACAATTACATGCAAAGCACATGCATCCCAAACATAAGAGTCCCATCCCTGAGTCATGGTACATTGGCGAGACTGAGCAAACGCTTCGATATGGATGAATGGACACCACACAACGATCGCCAGGCAGGAGTGTTCCCTCCCAGTCGGGGAACACTTCAGCAATCCGGGACAATCAGGTGACCATCCTCCAAGGCGGACTTCTGGTCAAGCAGCAAGGCAGAGTAGCTGAGCAGAAGCTGAAAGTAAAGTTTGGTAACCATGGGAATATCCTCAACTGTGACCTTGGGATCATGACACACTATAGTGATCCCACTGCACGATATACACACATACACACAATATAATCACACCCCCAGGCAGACCATCCCTCATTAAGTGTATAAGTCCTGCTCTGATTTGCTTTTCCAAAATGCGGCATCTTGCATTTAACTAAATTAAACTCTATCTGCCACTCCTCAGCTCATTGGCCCATCTGATCATGATCCCATTGTACTCTACGGTAACTTTCTTTGCTGTCCACTATACTTCCAATTTTCCAAAACAAAAAACCATGCTGACCGTCCCTAATAAGCACTTGCCTTTCCAAACACATGTATATGCTATCCCTTAGGATTCCCTCCTACAATTTGCCCATCACCAATGTTAGGCTCACCGGTCTACAGTTCCCTGATGTTCCCCACCACCTTCTTAAATAGTGGTACCACGTTAGCCAACCTCCAGTCTTCTGACACCTCACCTGTGACTATCAATGGTATCTCAGAAAAGGCAATCATGTCCCTAGCTTCACACAGAGTCTAGGGTGCATCTGATCAGGTCCTGGGGATTTATTCACTTTTGTGCATTTCAAGACATCCAGCACCTCCTCCTCTTTAATATGGACACTTTTCAAGATGTCACCATCTACTTCCCCACATTTTACGTCTTCCATGTCTTTCTCCACAGTAAACACTGATGCAAAATACTCGTTTAGTATCTCCCCCATCTCCTGCAGCTCGACACATGGGCTGCCTTGCTGATCTTTGAGGGGTCCTATTCTCTGCCTAGTTACTCTTTTGTCCTTAATCTATTTATAAAATCTCTTTGGATTCTCCTTAACCCTATTTGCCAAAGCTATCTTATGTCCTTTTTTGCCCTCCCGATTTCCCTCTTAAGTATACTCCTATTGCTTTTATACTCCTCTAAGGATTCACACAATCGCTCCTGTCTGTACCTGATGTATGATTCCTTTTTTCTCTTAACCTAAATCTCAATTTCTGTAGTCATCCAGCTTTTCCTACACCCACCAGCCTTTCCTTTCACCTTAACGGGAATATACTGAACTCTCGTTATCTCATTTCTGATGGCTTCCCATTTTCCAGCTGTCCCTGTACCTGCGAACATCTGCCCTCAATCAGCTTTTTGGAAGTTCTTGCCTAATACCATCAAAATTAGCTTTTCTCCAATTTAGAACTTTAACATTTAGATCTGATCTATGCTTTTCCATCACTACTATAAAACTAATAGAATTATGATCGCTGGCCCCAAAGTGTTACCCCACTGACATCTTGGTCACCTGCCCTGCCTTATTTCCCAAGAGTAGGTCAAGTTTTGCACCTTCTCTAGTAGGTACATCCACATAATAAATCAGAAAATTGTCTTGTACACATTTAACTAATTCCTCTCCATCTAAACCTCTCCATCCTGGTAGAGGAATTGAGTTCCGGAGTCCTGAGGTCATGATGCAGTTGTATAAGACTCTGGTACGGCCGCATCTGGAATATTGTGTGCAGTTTTGGTCGCCATACTATAGGAAGGATGTGGAGGCATTGGAACGGGTGCAGAGGAGGTTTACCAGGATGTTGCCTGGTATGGAAGGAAAATCGTATGAGGAAAGACTGAGGCACTTGGGGCTGTTTTCCCTCGAGAAAAGAAGGTTTAGGGGTGACTTGATTGAGGTGTACAAGATGATTAGGGGGTTAGATAGGGTCGACAGTATGAACCTTTTCCCGCGTATTGAGTCGGGTATTACAAGGGGGCATAGCTTTAAATTAAGGGGGGGTAGATATAGGACTGATGTTAGGGGTAGGTTCTTCACTCAGCGAGTCGTTAGTTCATGGAATGCCCTGCCAGTAACAGTGGTGGACTCTCCCTCTTTATGGGCATTTAAGAGGGCATTGGATAGGTATATGGAGGATAGTGGGTTAGTGTAGTTTAGGTGGGCTTGGATCGGCGCAACATCGAGGGCCCAAGGGCCTGTACTGCGCTGTATTCTTCTATGTTCTATGTTCTATGTTCTAAACCCTTAATACCATGGCAGTCCCAGTCTATGTTTGGAAAGTTAAAATCCCCTACCATAACCACCCTACCGTTCTTACAGATAACTGAAATCTCCTTATAAATTTGTTTCGCAATTTCCTGCTGAACATTAGGGGTGTATAATACAATCCCAATCAGGTTATCATCCCTTTCTTATTTCTCAGTTCCACTCAAATAACTTCCCTGGATGTATTTCCAGGAATATCCTCCCTCAGCACAGCTGTAATGCTATCCCTTATCAAAAATGCCACACCGCCTTCTCTCTTGCCTCCCTTTCTATCCTTCCTGTCGCATTTGTATACTGGAACATTAAGCTGCCAGTCCTGTCCATCCCAGAGCCACATTTCTGTGATTGCAATGAGATCTCAGTCCCATGTTCCTAACCATTCCCTGAGTTCATCTGCCTTTCCTGTTATGCCTCTTGCATTGAAATAAGTGCAGTTTAATTTATTAGTCCTACCTTGTTCTCTGCTTTGTCCCTACCTGCCCTGACTGTTGACTTGCTCCAACTATACCCGTTTCAAATTGATCTCCTTCCTCACTATCTCCCTGCGTCCCACCTTACTCATTTAAATCCTCCTAAGCAGCTCTAGCAAATCTCCTTGCCAGTATATTAATCCCCTTCCAATTTAGATGCAATCCGTCCTTCTCGTAAATGTCACATTTACCCCAAAGAGATTCCAATGATCTGAAAATGTGAATCTTTCTCACCTGCATCAGCTCCTCAGTCACACATTCATCAGCTCTATCCTCCTATTACTATCCTCACTAGCTGGTAACACTGAGAGTAATCCAGATATTACTACCCTGGAGGACTTCCTTTTTAAATTCCTGCCTAATTTTCTATATTCTCCCTTCAGAATCCCATCCTTTTCCCTTCCTATGTCATTTGTTCCAATGTGTGCAATGATCTCTTGCTGGTTCCCTTCTTTTTTGAGAACATTCTGCATGCTCTCTAAGATATCCTTGATCCTGGCTCCAGGGAGGCAACACACCATTCTGATTTTTCACTGTTGGCTGCAGAAACATCTGTCTGTGTTTATGACTAGAGAGCCCCCTATCACAATTGATCGCTTGGAACCCAAGGTGCACCTCATTTCATTAGAAGAACCCTCAATCCCAGAAACTTGGCTGTTCAGCATTTTGTGAGGTTGCCAAAGGATAAATGCTTGCCAAAGGATCTCTGGACACCCACTCCTCTACTACTTTTCAAGATAGGCTCTGGGCTGTCCTTTACATCCAGCTGAGCAAAAAGATAGAGAAACACTTCAATTTCTCCTTTGATGCATGACACTTTACTGATCGAATATTAGTGTAGCAGGCTTGCTCTTTCTCCCCATTCTCTGAAATGAGAGCATCAAGTGAGGACTGAGAAGTTCAAGTGATAGAGTCAAAGGTGGTATGCAATGTTTTCATCTTCATTTCAGGTAGGCGATGAAATTTGTTTCAAGATATGATGTCCTGAAGTAGATTTGTAGATAATATTGCAAGAATTCATCCACTATCATTTCCAGCTACTCCAAAAAGGCGAGTGCCATTTTTTTCTCAATATAGACTTCATTGAGTTTACCTGTGGATACACATTGGATTGAATTAGCTATATTCTTAATATTTCTGTTTTCTAAATTTGAATATTTCTATGTCTTCTAACGAGTTAAAACAGAAAAATAGAAAGAATATTTCAAGATCATTGTGACATGCATATTTATTGTGCAATTTATTCCTGTGTATAGATTCATTAACACCATATGGGGCATAACGTCTCTTCTATTTATAAAAGAAGATTTTAAAATAATTCAATTTGTAATTGCTTTGCATTTTTGTATCACTTTAAAAAGGGTTTGGAATATGTCATTTCAAACAATATTCCTAACTGCTCTCTCAATGTTTATTGAAAATGTTCCCTCTGTGTCACAATGCTGGTGTGGGACAAGGTTACTTTGCTGTTGAGCATTTTTTTGAAGAGGAGGGTAATTGGCCAAGGTCCATTGTATTTGAAGTTGGAATGGCTTGTAGGGCCCTTGCTGTTTCCCTTAACAGATAGTGCTTTAGGCCAAAAGCTTGAAAGATCTTTTGAAAAAACTGGTAAAATCAAGGGAGCATGGCCAGCTCTCTGGCTTATAGTTCAATTCAGTTCAAGAGTGAGTTGAGCAAGAGTCATAAGCAAGACTGGAAGCCTTCTCTCTGTCCTTCTGCCCTTACAATTTCAAACTAAGTTGCCTGTGCCATTGTTTCCTGTTTGTGTGAAGATCATGTGTGCATTGGGATTGTTGCAAGTATTTTAGGTTCAGCATCATTAAATCAGGTTTGGATAGCATAAGTTATCCAGTATTCTGTTTCTGTTCTTTGTGTTTCATTCCATAATTTTGAAAACAATTTTTGTTTGTTTAAAACTTGGCAGTCGACCCAACTAATTTACTCCAGGAATATCCACTATACACCTTGGAAAACAAAAAGCAGAATTATGGCCTGGGCTACCTGCTGAAAAATGTTTTGAGAGGCCTGGAATAGATCATAACATTCTGTCACCATTTTCTCAACAAGTTGGGAATCTTTTTGTAAGTAATAATGTACGATAAAAATTGGAGACCATCAATAAAAATGCATTGTTTGCATTTTTGTGATGGTGTTTCTGTCTTTGATGTTGTCAGTGCCTTCCATCACACTCATTGATTCCAAGTCTATCTCAGTGGTATCTAATTGAACTTTCCATAAGTATTTGCCCATGTGACTGGTGACCAAGAAAATGAAGGGACCATGTAGGCCTTTCCGTGGATATCAGTGTGACGCCAGCATGGTTTGTTGCCTCACTAGTACGATGGACAAGGGTTTCACAAAGTAGCTTCAGGGAATTATTCTGAAAGAGGATGGTCATGATATCAATGATGGATGATTTTTTTTGTTTCAGCAGCAGGAAAAGCGGGAGCATTGACTGGGGGGCTGACAGATATGTGAATCACTGATTTAAAAACTTACCACATGATTTGGTGGAGTACACGCTGAGCAGGAGCGGACATGGGATGCTGATCAAATTAAGTAATTTATTTTGGGCGGTTGCATTCCCTGAAATACTACTGAGATGGTGTCTCCCGTCCATCCTCCTCCCCCTCTAACCAAAAAAAGGTTTGTATTCTTTATTTTTCTACAGTCTCTTTGGCAATTTAGAATAGTAGGAATGGCTGTTAGGGCAGTTGAGTGTTCCACCTGCAGAATGTGGGAGGTAAGGGTCACTACTAGTCACCCTGCTGACTTCATCTGCGGAATGTGCACCCAACTTCAGCTCCTCGAAAACTGCATTAAGGAACTGGAGCTGGAGCTCAATGGATTTCGGATCATTCATGAGGTGGAGGGGGTTATTGAGAGGAGTTACAGGATGGTAGTTTACACCTCAGGTGCAAGAAAGAGCCAAATGGGTTACAGTCAGGGAATGGAAAAGGAACAAGCAGGCAGTGCAGGGAGCCCCTGTGGCCATTCCCCTCAATAATAAGTATATTGTTTGAGTGCTGTTGTGGAGGGGGGGTTTCTTACTAGGGGTAAGCCATGGGGTACAGGTCTCTGGTGCAGAATCTGTCCCTGTTGCTTAGAAGGGAAGGGGGAAGAGGAGCAGCGCATTAGTCATTGGGGGCTCCATAGTTAAGGGGGCAGATAGGAGGTTCTGTGGGAACGAAAGAGATTCATGATTCGTGTGTTTCCTCCCAGGTGCCAGGGTTTGTGATGCTTCTGAACGTGTTTTCGGGATCCTTGAGGGGGAGGGGGAGTAGTCCCAGGTCGTGGTCCACATAGGCACCAACAATATAGATAGGAAGAGAGTTGGGGATTTAAGGCAGATATTCAGGGAGCTAGAGTAGAATCTTAGTGCTAGAACAAAAAGTTGTTTTTTCTGGTTTGTTGCCCATGTCATGTGCTAGTGAGGTGAGGAAAAGGGAGAGAGAGGAGTTGAACATGTGGCTTCAGGGATGATGCAGGAGGGAGGGTTTCAGGTACCTGAATAATTGGGACTCATTCTAGGGAGGTGGAACCTCTACAAACAGGTTGGTCTACACCTGAACCATAGGGTTAGCAATATCCTGGAGGGGGAAATTTCCTAATGCTGATCAGGAGGGTTAAACTGATTCAACAGGGGAGTGGAAACCTAAATTGTAGTTCCAGCATCCAGGAGGTTGAGAGTAGTGAGGTCAGAAATATGGTTTCAAAGTCACAAGAGTTCACTGGCAAGCAGGAAGCTGGTTTGAAGAGTGTCTACTTCAACATCAGGGGCATCCGGAATAAGGTGGGTGAACGTGTAGCATGGGTTGGTACCTGGGACTTGGATGATGTGGCCATTTCGGAGACATGGATAGAGCGGGGACAGGAATGGTTGTTGTACGTTCCAGGGTTTAAAAGTTTCAGTAAGAATAGGGAAGATGGTAAAAGAGGAGGAAGTGTGGCATTGTTAGACAAGGACAGTATTACTGTGGCAGAAAGGACGTTTGAGGACTCGTCTTCTGAGGTAGCATGGGCTGGAGTTAGGAGCATGGGCTGGAGTTGGGAGTTTTTTATAGACCTCCGAATAGTTCCAGAGATGTAGAAGAAAGGATAGCAAAGATAATTCTCGATAGGAGCATGAGTGACAGGGTAGTTGTTAAGGGGGACTTTAACTTTCCAAATATTGACTGGAAATGCTATAAACAAAGAACAAACTAAGAACAAAGAAAATTTACAGCCCAGGAACAGGCCCTTCGGCCCTCCAAGCCTGAGCTGATCCAAATGTACTGTCTAAACTTGTCAGTCAATTCCTAATCTTTTGTATCCTTCTGCTCCCCACCGACTCGTGCATCTGTCCCGATGCAATTTAAATGAATCTACCGTGCCTGCCTCTACCACCTCTGCTGGCAACGCATTCCAGACACCCACCACCCTGTGTGAAGTACTTGCCATGTGCATCCCCCTTAAACTTTCCACCTCTCACCTTGAAAGCATGACCTCTCATTATTGAATCCTTCACCCTGGGAAAAAGATTGTCTCTATCCACTCTGTCTATAACCTTCATGATTTTGTAAACCTCAATCTGGTCCCCCCTCAATCTCCTTTTTCCTAATGTAAACAAACCTAACCTACTCAACCTCTCTTCATAGCTAGCACCTTCCATACCAGGTAACATCCTCGTAAACCTTCTCTGGACCCTCTCCAAATGTCCACATCCTTTTGGTAATGTGGTGACCAGAACTGTACACAATATTCTAAATGCAGCCGAACCAATGTCTTGTACAATTTTAACATGGCTTGCCAGCTCTTATACTCAATACCCTGTCCAATGAAGGCAAGCATACTATATGCCTTCTTGACCACTCTATCCACCTGTGCAGCAACCTTCAGGGTACAATGGACCTGCACTCCCAGATCTCTCTGCCCAAAAACTTTTCCCAAGGCTCTTCCATTCATTGTTCGAGGACTTTAGATAGGTCAGTTTTGGTCCAATATATGCAGGAGAGTTTGCTGACACTGTGTACAGAAAGGCCAACATGGGGTGAGGTCACATTTGATTTGGTACTGAGTGATGAACCTGGCCAGGTGTTAGAGGTAGTTGAGCACTTTGGTGATAGCGATGACAATTCATTTATGTTTACTTTAACGATGGAAAGGGATAGGTTTATGTAATGCAGGACAGGAGCTGTTGCTTGGGGAAAGGCAATGATGATGTGATTAGGCAAGATTTAGGATGCATAGGAAGAAATGGAAACTGCAGGGGATGGGCACAATTGAAATGTGGAGCTTACTCAAGGAACAGATACTGTGTGTCCTTGATAAGTATGTACCTGTTAGGCAGGGAGGAAGTGGTCGAGCAAGGGAGCCGTGGTTTACTAAGGAAGTTGAATCTCTTGTCAAGAGAAAGAAAAAGACTTATGTTAAGATGAGGTTTGAAGGCTCAGCTGGGGTGCTTGAGAGTTACAAGTTAGCCAGGAAAAGCCTAGAGAGAGAGCTAGGAACAGCAAGGAGGAGACATGAGAAGTGGTTGGCATACAGGATCAAGGAAAACACTAAAGCTTTATATTGGTCGAACAGGAATAAAAGAATGATTAGAGAATGATTAGGACCAATCAAGGATAGTAGTGGGAAGTTGTGCATGGATTCTGATGAGATCAGAGAAGTGCTAAATAAATATTTTTCATCAGTATTCACACTGGAAGAATATAATGTTGTGGAGGAGAATACTGAGCTCCAGGCTACCAGACTGGATAGGATTAAGGTTCACAAGGAGAGGTGTTAGCAATTCTGGAAAGTGTGAAAATGCCCTTGGCCAGATGGGATTTATCTTAAGATTCTCTGGGAAGCCAAGGAGGAGCTTGCAAAGCCTTTGGCTCTGATCTTTAGAACATAGAACAGTACAGCACAGAACAGACTCTTTGGCCCTCGATGTTGCACCGACCTGTGAACTATTCTCAGCCCATCCCCCTACACTATCCCATCATCATCCATGTGCTTATCCAAGGATTGTTTAAAGCTCCCTAATGTGGCTGAGTTAATTACATTGGCAGGCAGGGCATTCCACGCCCTTACCACTCTCTGTCATCTTTGTCTACCGGAATAGTGCAAGAAGACTGGAGGATAGTAAATGATATTCTGGATCAATGGTGCTGGAAGAGCACAGCAGTTCATGCAGCATCCGAGGAGCTTCAGCAAAATCGACGTTTCGGGCAAAAGCCCTTCATCAGGAATAAAGGCCTTTATTCCTGATGCTGCATGAATTGCTGTGCTCTTCCAGCACCATTGATCCAGAATCTGGTTTCCAGCATCTGCAGTCATTGTTTTTACCTCGATAGTAAATTATATCCCATTGTTCAAGAAGGGGAGTAAACCAGTGAGCCTTACTTCGGTTGTGGAGAAAGTGTCAGAAAAGGTTATAAGAGATAGGATTTATAATCATCTAGACAGCGTTCAGTTGATTAGGGATAAGACAACACAGTTTTGTGAAGGGTAGGTTATGCCTCACAAACCTTATTGAGTTCTTCGATATAGCGACCAAACAGGTGGATGAGGGTAAAGCCAGTTGATGTGGTGTATATGGATTTCAGTAAGGCTTTTGATAAGGTTCCCCATGGTAGGCTATTGCACAAAATATGGAGGCATGAGATTAAGGGTGATTTAATGTTTTGGATCAGAAATTGGTGAGCTGAAAGAAGACAGAGGGTAGTAATTAATGGGAAATGTTCATCCTGGAGTTCAGTGACTCATGGTGTACTGCAATGATCTGTTTTGGGTTCACTGCTGTTTGTCATTTTTTATAAACAACCTGGATGAGGGCATAGAAGGATGGGTTAGTAAATTTGTGGATACCACTAAGGTCAATGGAGTTGTGGATAGTGTTGAAGGATATTGCAGGTTACAGAGGGTCATAGATAAGCTGCAGAGCTGGCCTGAGAGTTGGCAAATGGAGTTTAATATGGGAAAGTGTGAGGTGATTCACTTTGGAAGAAATAACAGGAATGCAGAGTACTGGGCTAATAGTAAGACTCTTGGTAGTGTTGATGATCAGAGGGATCTCGGTGTCCAGGTACATACATCCCTGAAAGTTGCCACCCAGGTTGATAGGGTTGCTGAGAAGACATATGATGTGTTAGGTTTTATTGGTAGAGGGATTGAGTTTCGGAACCATGAGATCATGCTGCAGCTGTACAAAACACTGGTGTGGCCGCACTTGGGGTATTGCGTATAGTTCTGGTCACTGCTTTATAGGAAGGATTTTTTTAAAGATTCCCTACAGTATGGAAACAGGCCCTTCAACCCAACAGGTTTGACCCTTCGAAGAGTAATCCACCCAGACCCATTCCCTTACCCTAAATTTACCCCTGGCTAATGAACCTAGCACTATGGGCAATTTAGCGTGGCCAATTCACCTGACCTGCACATCTTTGGATTGTGGGAGGAAACTGGAGCAAACCCACACAGACAGTCACCTGAGATGGGAATTGAACCCGGGTCCCTGGCACTGTGAGGCAGTACTGCTAACCACTGAGCCACCAAATGTGGAAGCTTTGAAAAGGGTGGAGAGGAGATTTACTAGGATGTTGCCTGGTATGGAGGAAAGGTTGAATGAGGAAAAGCTGAGGGACTTGAGGCTGTTTTCATTCAAGAGAAGAAGTTTGAGAGGCGACTTAATTGAGACATACAAGATTATCAGGGTGGACAGTGAGAGCCTTTTTCCTTGGATGGTGATGGCTAGCATGAGGGGATATAGGTTTAATTTGAGGGGTGATAGATATAGGAGATGTCAGAGGTAGGTTCTTTACTCAGAACACTAGGGTGCGGAATGCACTGCCAGCAGCAATAGTAGACACGTGCACTTTAAGGGCATTTAAATAGTCATTTGATAAGCATGTGGATGAAAATGAAATAATGTAGGATATATAGGCTTTAGATTGGCTCACAGGTCGGTACAACAATGTGGGCGGCACAGTGGTTAGCACTGCTACCTCACAGCCAGAGACCCACGTTCAATTCCTGCCTCAGACGACTGACTGTATGGAGTTTGCACGTTGGACAGAGAAAGGACTAGGTAAATGTCATCCTGGGACAGTGAATAGCTGCAAATAGGGACTGTCAGTCGCTGACAATAGTTCGTGTGTGGTAGTAGCCTATGTGATGACAAGGTCTGGTGTGTGAGGGTGGGGGTAAGGATTTCGGAGAAGACCTTGCAGCCATAAATTTGTTGAACTCAATGTTGAATCCAGAAGGCTGTAGAGTTCCCAAATGGAGAATGAAGTGCTGATCTTCCAGCGTGTACTGAGCTTCACTGGAGCACTGCAACAAGTCTAAGACAGAGACGTTGGCCATGGAACACGGTAGTGTGTTGAAATGGCAGGCAACTAGAAGATCAAGATCATTTCTGCGGACAGAAGATAGGTGTTTTGCTTCATTTCCCCAGTGTAGAGGAGATCACTTTGAGGACATTGAATAGAGTAGGTCAGATTGAGTAAAGTGAAGGTAAATCGCTGCTACACTCGGAAGATATGCCTGGGGCTGTTGGAGTATCAGGAGGGATGAATTAACTGGATAGGTGAAACACTTCCTGCACTTGTAGGGGATTGTGAGGAACTTGCACAGTTTGAATGAGGGAATGAATGGAATTGAATTAGCTTTATTGTCACATGGACTCAAATGACTACAATGAAACGTTTACAAATCGCCTCTTATAGCGCCATCATTGGTACAAGATACCTAGGCACTGATTCTTCACTACAAGTCCTTAGGAAAAAAGAAAGAGGAGAAAGAAGAAAGTAATTAGAAAACTAAGAAATAAAAATGTGAATGTTGCACATCGAAGGAATAAGTTAGAAAATAGATGGAACATGTTCAGAACAAAAGTCCTTGCAACTCAGTCCATGCCAGAGACTAGCCTCCAGTGTACAATAGCCCTCACCTCCAGTCACATGGCTTCACTCCGAGGCTCTCGAGGCTGAGATCTCAACTCCACACTGGGCCAGAGGATAGCCACACCAGGCCAAATGTCTGTTCTGGCAGACTGCCATGCCAGGAGACCATGCTGACTCCAAAAAAACACGAAAGAGAACATCTCTACAACACACGCATGAAGCAACTCTGACGCCCTGTGGCCAAAACACTTTAACTCCCTCTCCCAATCCACAAGGGCATGCAAGTGCTGGGCCTCCTCCATTGCCAAACCCTAACAACCCAATACCTGGAGGAAGAACACCTCATCTTCCACCTTGGAACCCCCCAACCACACAGAATCAATGTGGAGTTCACCAGTTTCCTCATTTTTCTTCCCCACACCATATCCCAGATCCAACCTTTCAATGCAGCACCATCCTCATGACCTGTCCTACCTGTCCATTTTCCTTCCCACTTATCCACTCCACCGAACTATCACCTTTACCCCGACATTCATCAACCTATCACATTCTCAGCTACCTTGCCCCCAACACCACCCCACTCCCATTTATCTCTCTATTCTCTCGGCTCACAAGCCTCGTTCCTGATGAAGGGCTTATGCCCAAAACGTAGATTCTCCTGCTCCTCGGATAATGCCTGACCTGCTGTGCTTTACCAGTACCACACTCATGAAATCAACTTAATTCTTCAAAATCCATACAGTCTCTTTTGCTATCTTCCTTCCAGACTTCCAAATCTGCTATTTCTTTCCTTCATTCTGATTCTGCTATCTTCTACCTAGTTCATCTTCTATGTTTTATTTTTACTGCGAATGCTTATGTAAAATTTGTTGGCACCTTTAATAGCTGATGCATTCTGAGAGATTTGTTTGAGAGCAATGAGAAGCTTTTCAGGTGACATGTGCTCTCATGTTTGATGGCCAATTAGCTCTGCCTCATTTATAAAATGTCCTTCCTTGTTAAATCCTCAAGACTTGTACCTCCTCATTGGTCCAATATTGTGAATATAATCAGAATGGAGAAAGTGAAGACTGCAGATGCTGGAGATCAGAGCTGAAAAATGTGTTGCTGGAAATGCGCAGCAGGTCAGGCAGCATCCAAGGAGCAGGAGAATCGACATTTCGGGGATGAGCCCTTCTTCAGGAATGAGCTCATTCCTGAAGAAAGGCTTATGCCTGAAACGTCGATTCTCCTGTTCTTTGAATGCTGCCTGACCTGCTGCGCTTTTCCAGCAACACATTTTTCAGCTCAATATAATCAGAATAAAAATCATTTGGCTTTTGATATCCTGAGCATAATTTAAGTTAATTGGTTAGATTCAAATCTCGTTGACTTCACATCAATGCATAACCCCAAGCCAATGTACATATTATCAATTAACAGCAGCGTCTGCACTTGTCAGTTAGTCACAAACACATGAGCCATTGAGAGAGTTACTGCCACCAAGCATATCTGCCATTCAAAAACACTCTCTATCAAAGGTACCTTTGTATGTTATTATAGAACCGCAGACAAAAGAAAAATCTGCAGATGATGGAATCCAAAATAGACAGGCAGGAGGCTGCCTGGCTTATTGTATTGTTCCAGCCTCCTGCCTTTCTAATCTTATAGAATTGGAGGCAGATAATAAGCAGTTAAGAGAAATAGGGCTTCAAGTTGTAATTAGTTGGTTTTTAATGTTCACTTTTAGAGTTAAGGAATAAATTAATATTATTTTGTTTAAGTAGTAGAATTTGGGAGTTCTCTGTCACTCGTACTTTAACAGATTATGAGGTGAGGTAAGCTATTCTGGGTGCTTAGTTGAATAAACAGAAGGGTTCACTGCCATCTCCTAACACAATTAAAGTACCTTAAAATTCAAGGCTGTGGGATTAATGCAAGAAATTAGGATTAGCACACCTTCAGCAGTCATTATTGTTGATGCAAGCACAATGGGCCCCAGGGCCTTTCTGTGCTATATGTTTCATAGAACATAGAACAGAGAACAGGCTCTTCGGCCCTCAATGTTGCACTGACCCGTAAACTATTCTCAGCTTGTCCCCTACACTATCCCAACATTATCAATGTGCTCATCCAAGGATTGTTTAAATCTCCCTAATGTGGCTGAGTTAACTACATTGGCAGGTAGGGCATTCCATACCCTTACCACTCTCTGAGTAAAGAACCTGCCTATGACATTTGTCTTAAATCTATCAACCCTCAATTTGTAGTTATGCCCCCTCGTACAAGCTGATATCATCATCCTATGAAAAAAGACTTTCACCGTCTACCCTATCTAATCCTCTGATCATCTTGTATGTCTCTATCAAATCCCCTCTTAGCCTCTTCTTTCCGATGAGAACAGATCCAAGTCTCTCAGCCTTTCCTCATAAGACCTTCCCTCCAGACTTGGCAACATCCTGGTAAATCTCCTCTGCACCTTTTCCAATGCTTCCACATCCTTCCCGAAATATGGCAACCAAAACTGTACACAACATTCCAAGTGTGGCCGCACTAGCGTTTTGTATAGTTGCAGCATGATATTGCGGCTCCGGAACTCAATCCCTCTACAAATGAAACCTAACACACCGAATGCCTTCTTAACAGCCTATCAACCTGGGTGGCAACTTTCAAGGATCTATGTCCATGGACTTCAAGATTCCTCTGCACATCTACACTACCAAGAATCTTTCCATTTACTCAGTATTCTGCCTCCTGTTATTCTTTTACAAATACATAAAGGACAAAAGGGTAACGAGGGAGAGAATAGGGCCCTTCAAAGATCAGCAAGGCGGCCTTTGTGTGGAGCTGCAGAAAATGGGGGAGATACTAAATGAGTGTTTTTCATCAGTATTTACTATGGAAAAGGATATGGAAGATATAGACTGTAGGGAAATAGATAGTGACATCTTGCAAAATGTCCAGATTACAGAGGAGGAAGTGCTGGATGTCTTGAAACGCATAAAAGTGGATAAATCCCCAGGACCTGATCAGGTGTACCCTAGAACACTGTGGGAAGCTAGAGAAGTGATTCCTGGGCCTCTTGCTGAGATATTTATATCATTGATAGTGACCAGTGGAGTGCCACAAGCATCGGTGCTGGGTCCTCTACTTTTTATCATTTACATAAATGATTTGGATGTGAGCATAAGAGGTACAGTTAGTAAGTTTGCAGATGACACCAAAATTGGAGTGTAGTGGACAGCAAAGAGAGTTACCTCAGATTACAACAGGATCTTGACCAGATGCGCCAATGAGCTGAGAAGTGGCAGATGGAGTTTAATTCAGATAAATGCGAGGTGCTGCATTTTGGGAAAGCAAATCTTAGCAGGACTTA
>NC_057718.1:34508-58894 GCF_004010195.1 Chiloscyllium plagiosum | reverse complement strand
CTGTACAGGACATTGGTTAGGCCACTGTTGGAATATTGCGTGCAATTCTGGTCTTCTTCCTATCGGAAAGATGTTGTGAAACCTGAAAGGGTTCCGAAAAGATCTACAAGGATGTTGCCAGGGTTGGAGGATTTGAGCTACAGGGAGAGGCTGAACAAGCTGGGGCTGTTTTCCCTGGAACGTCGGAGATTGAGGGGTGATCTTATCGAGGTTTACAAAATTATGAGGGGCATGGATAGGGTAAATAGGCAAAGTCTTTTCCCTGGGGTCGGGGAGTCCAGAACTAGAGGGCATAGGTTTAGGGTGAGAGGGGAAAGTTATAAAAGAGAGCTAAGGGTCAACTTTTTCACACAGAGTGTGGTTCGTGTATGGAATGAGCTGCCAGAGGATGTGGTGAAGGCTGGTACAATTGCGACATTTAAGAGGCATTTGGATGGGTATACGAAATGGAAGGGTTTGGAGAGATATCGGTCGGGTGCTGGCAGGTGGGACTAGATTGGGTTAGGATATCTGGTCGGCATGGACGAGTTGGACTGAAGGGTCTGTTTCCATTCTGTACATCTCTATGACTCTATGACTCTATGACCTCACATTGAGAGTTATGGTGTCATGGAAACATATAGCACAGAAAGGCCCTGGGGCCCATCATGTTTGCATCAACAATCATGACTACCAAAGGCACACCAATCCTAATTTCTTGCATTTATCCCACACCCTTGCAACTTAAGATACCTTAAATGTGTTTGGAGACAGTGGTGAACCCATCTGCTAATTAAACCAAACACCCAGAAAAGCTCCCTACCTAACAGAAACAAATACCTAGCATCTACTCTTTCTAAGCCATGCATCCTCTTGTAAGTTTCTGTTAGATCTCCCCTCAATCTTCTAAACTCTAACGAATACAATCCCAGGATCCTCAGCCGTTCCTCGTATGTTAGACCAACCATTCCAGGGATCATCTGTGTGAATCTCCGCTGGACACGCCCCAGTGCCAGTATGTCCTTTCTGAGGTATGGGGCCCAAAACTGGACACAATACTCCAAATGGGGCCTAACTAGAGCTTTATAAAGTCTCAGTAGCATATCGCTGCTTTTATATTTCAATCCTCTTGGGATAAATGACAACATTACATTTGCTTTTTTAACCACGGACTCAAATTGCAAGTCAACCTTTGGAGAGTCCTGGACTAGCACTCCCAGATCCTTTGTACTTTGGTTTTATGAATTTTCTCACTGTTTAGAAAATAGTCCATGCCTGTATTCTTTTTTCCAAAGTGCAAGACCTCACATTTGCTCATATTGAATTTCAAAAGTCATTTCCTGGACCACTCTCCTAAACACTCTAAATCTTTCTGCAGCCTCCTCACCTCCTCAGAACTACCTGCCTGTCCGCCTAACTTCATATCATCAGCAAACTTCACCAGAATGCCCCCAGTACCTTCATCCAGATCATTAATATATAAAGTGAACAGCTGCGGCCCCAACACTGAACCCTGCAGGAAACCACTTGTCACCAGCTGCCATTCTGAAAAAGAACCTTTTATCCCAACTTTCTGCCTTCTGTCAGAGCCTTGGAGTGAGTGCAATGCAGATTTATTGGATGATATCACTTTTGAGGGATTTTCGGTACATGGAGACACCAGAGAAAGTAGCATTCTTCTCCTTACAGAAGAGAAGATTAAAACGGTGACCTGATTGTGGTGTTGAAAATTACGATCAATTTCGACAGGTGAAGAAGGGTATTCTGTTTCTAACAGTCTGTAAGTCAGTAACGAGGGGTCACAATGTCATGATTCTTGGCAAGAGAGCTAGGAGTGAGATGAGAAGAAACTTCGTTACTCAGAGAGCTACTAAGGATTTGGAATATGCTGTATGGTGCTCTGCTAGAAGTGGATCCCATAGGTTTTAGAAATAGAACTGGATAATCATTCGAAAGTGATAAATTGGGAGGACTGGAGAATAGAATGAGCTGGGTACCTTCGTGTCATCAGAAAATTTAGAGCTTTTCCTCATCAGCTATCTCCTAATCTTTTATATGAATCAGAAAATGCAAGGTTTCCAACAGTGATCTCTGAGAACACCACTTTCAACTCATCTTCCGATTGAGAAATGCCCATCTGTACCTTCTTTCTGTTTTATATCTTTTATAATGATGATCAAGACTCAAATTTGCTAAACAACCTATCATGTGGCACTGCATCAAATGTTTTCTGGAAGTCTAAATACACAACATATTCACCACTACTCTCATCCACTGCCTGTGTCATCTCGTCAAAGAACTCAAATAAATTTGACAGGCATGGCATGCCTCTGACAAGGCCATTTTTAACTGCAGCGTATTAATTTCTTGATTTCTCAGTATAATCTTATCTTGTCCTGTACCATGGCCTCCATCAAGTTTTCCATGATTAATGTCAAGCTGACAGCTCAATACTTTTCTGAGTCGTCCTTGGTCCCTTTCTTAAATAATGGGTTCACACTTGCAATTCTCTAGGCCCCCAGCACTAATCCTGTCTTTAAACAGGTTTGGAAAATTTCTGTGCACTTCTCCATTTGTTCCCGTGCTTCAATGAGTAATCTAGGATGTTTCCAAGGACCTGGATACTTCTCTGTCCACAGTTCTGCCAGCCTCTTTAGCATTTTGTTCCCTACCACTCTGTCATTCAGTTGCTCAACACCCACACTTTCAACTAGGTTATTGTCACCATGTTCAAATGTACCAAACACAGAAGCAGAAGATCTATTTAGCATCTTTGCCAAACCCATTGCTGTAATAGGAGAAAGCGAGGACTGCAGATGCTGGAGAGTCAGAGTCAAAAAGCATTGCACCTGGAAAAGCAGAGCAGGTCAGGCAGCATCAAGGAGCAGGAGAGTCGGCGTTTCGGGGATAAGTCCTTCATCAGGAAAGTGGAGGGGGTGAGGGGGCTGAGAGATAAACGGGAAGGTGCGTGTGAGGATGGGGGGAAGGTAGCTGGATAGGCGATAGGTAGATGAATGTGGGGGGTGATAGGGTGGGATGGACAGATGGGAAGGAAGATGGACAGGTCGGACAGTTCAAGAGGGCAGTGCTGCAGTTACACTGGCACCAACCCCTACCTTTTCCCCTGCAATATTGACAGCTGTACTGGAGCCATCACGTGCTCCCATGAGAGGGTGAGCAGTACACCAACTTCACTCACACCTTCCACTCTGAAGTTAAGTTCACCTCGGCAATCTCAGAAACCTCCCATTCCTTCCTGGACCTCTCTGTCTCCATTTTTGGAGACCAACTCAACATGGACATTCTATTTCAAACCCACAGACCCCACAGCTAACTGGACTTCACCTCCTCCCACTCTCCCTTCTGTAAAAACTCTATCCCTTATTTGTAATTCTTGTGCCTCTGCTGTGTGTTATCCCCGAAGGAGCAAATCTACTCCAGGATGTCCAAGATGACTTCCTATTTCAAGGATCACAAATTTCCTTCCCACATGATTAACAATGCCCTCTAGCATATCTCCTCCACTTCTGCACCTCTGCCCTTGAACCCCACCCCTCCAACTGCAAAAACTTTACACCCCCCCTTGGTCCTTATCTTTCACCCCACTAATGCGACACGGTGGCTCAATGGTTCGCACTGCTGCCTAACAGCATCAGGGTCCCAGGTTCGATTCCAGCCTTGGGCGACTGTGAGGAGTTTGCACATTTTCCCCATGTCTGCATGGGTTTCCTCTGGGTTCTCCGGTTTCCTCCCACAGTCTAAAGATGTGCAGGTCAGGTGAATTGGCCATGTTAAATTGTCCATAGTGCTGGGTGCATTAGTCAGTGGGAAATGGGTCTGGGTGGGTTACTCTTCGGAGGGTCGGTGTGGACTGGTTGGGCCGAAGGGCCTGTTTGCACGCTGTAGGGAATCTAATCTAATGCCCGGATACAGCACACTATGCTCCACAATTTCTGCCACCTATAATCAAACCCTACCACCAGAGATATATTTCCCTCCCCACCCCTAACTGTGTTCCACTGAGACCATACCCACTGTGCCTTCCTCATTAGGTGTACACACCGTACCAACCTACCCTCCACTTCCAGCATGTTGGCTTGCCACCACAAGAGCTGTAAAACCTGTACCTACACCTTCTCCATCACCTCTGTCCAAAGTCCCAAAGGATCTTTTCACATCTGGCAGAATTTTCCAAGCAGCAAATTGACGGTGTCTTTCACTCTCGATATGGTCTGCACTACATTGAGGAGACAGGACATCAACTCGCAGAGCATTTCAAGGGACATCTCTTAGACACACGCACCAGAAAACCACACCTCCAGAACTAGAGGGCATAGATTTAGGGTGAGAGGGGAAAGATATAAAAGAGAGCTAAGGGGCAACTTTTTCACACAGAGGGTGGTACGTGTATGGAATGAGCTGCCAGAGGAAGTGGTGAAGGCTGGTACAATTGCAACATTTAAGAGGCATTTGGATGGGTTTATGAATAGGAAGGGTTTGTAGGGATATGGGCTGGGTGCTTGCAGGTGGGACTAGATTGGGTTTGGATATCTGGTCGGCATGGAGGGGTTGTTCCGAAGGGTCTGTTTCCATGCTGTACATCTCTATGACTCTATGACACTCCACCAAGGGCATGCAAGACCCGGGCCTCCTCTACCATCAAACTGTAGCCACCTGACACCTGGAGGAAGAACACCCCCCCCCCGGCATGGAACCCTCCAAACACACTGAATCAATGTGAATTTCAACAGTTTCCTTATCTCCCCTCTACCCCATCTCATCCCAGATCCAAACCTCCAACTCAGCACCGTCCTCTTCATCTGTCCTATCAGTCCATCTTCCTTCAGATCTGTTCGCTCCATCTTCCCCTCCACCCTATCCCTGTCACCCCTGACCTGTACCTACCTATCGGGTTTCCAGCTACCTTTCCCCCACTCTCATTCCTACTCCCACCCTCCTGTTTATCTCTTTGCCCCCTACCCCTCCTCCCAAATTCTTGATGAAGGGCTTATGCCCAAAACACCAACTCTCCTGGTACTCAGATGCTGCCTGACCTGTTGTGATTTTCCAGTGCCCTGCCTTTACTGCAATTAATAGTTTACTTTGTGTGTTTCTTAAGGACCCCAATCTATCCTTTGCTAATATTTTACGATTGATGTATTTTAGCACAGCCTACCATCCTTTCCTCATGCTTCCTCTAAATGTTCTTTATTCTTGCCTTAGTCTATTTGAGATTGTTTTCCTGATTTCTATTGCTATCAGTATTCTGGTATGCATCAGATCCATTCTTTTTCTTCTTGTTTTCTCTTTAATATCATTCTCATCCAGTGTACACTGCATTCACTTCTTATGAGTAAGTACAGAGCTTGCAGTATCTTCATCTCTCTTTTGAAAATCTCTCAATTTTCATTCACTGTTATATCCTTTGAGACGTTTAGTTTTCTAACCTGCTTGTGTTCAACTTGTCTATCCTGAAGATCTGCCCTTTCCAGTGTGGAGTCCTAATCATTGACTGTTTTGTAAGTATTTCCAAATAATATTGATCCTTATTATATCTTGATCATTATTTCCCACATGCCCTTCCCCCCATTCTAATTGTCTCTATATGGCTTTCTTCATTGACTAGCATCTGATCTGGCACAATGTCCTCCCTGGTAGAATAGATTTATACTTCGTTGATGACCCTGTCTTTGAACCTATTTCCTAACTCCTAAAACTGATTCTGCCAGTCCTACAAACTGTCCATCACAATTTATATCAATGACAACTCTCATCAACAACAGCAATGGTAACATTTTTAATTGGCTTCTCACTTCGAAAATGAGAGATAATTGGGTTTTCAGGAACGTGTGGACGCTACAAGACATTTGAAACTCATTTTGGTATGATATCCGTACTTTTAACCAACTTGGTATGAAAACTGATAAAGCTTGAATTGGCAACGAAATGCTAGGAAGCCTTTGAAGATCTCATAGCTACTTTAATGATTTTAGAATGTTGAGAGAGGAGCTGATTGAAACGCAGAAACTTGCAACAGGTCTGAACAGATTTGGTGCTGTTTTCCTTTTTCCTTGGATTGATGTGAGGAGACAGAGGCTGATGGCAGAAGGTTTATCAGACTGGAGGTCTGTGACCAGCGCTGTGAAGGAAGGATTGGGGCTGGGTACACCGTTGCTCAGCATTAATGTAAACAATTTGGATGAAAGTATCGGAAGCATGCTTAGTAAGTTTGTAGATGACACTTAAGTTGGCAGTATGGCGGAAACTTAAGAAACTTATGTAAGGGTACAAAGAGCTCTTGATCAACTGGTCAGTGGGCCAGAAATGGCAAGTGGACTTTAATACAATTAAAGGTGAGCTGTTGCATTTTGCAGAGACAAACTAAGGCTGGACTTACACAGTTAATGTTAGACCCTGGAGAGTGTTGTGAAACAGAGAGACCTAACGGTGCAGATATATAGTTTCTCAAAATTGTCATCACAAGTAGACAGAATGTTCAAGAAGACACTTGGCACGCTTGCCTTTATCAGTCAGAGCATTGAGTACAACAATTGGGTGGTCATTGTAGAGCTGTGGAGGATACTGGTAAAACAGGAATTCTGGACTCCCTGCTTTAGGAAGGAGCTACTAAACTGGGAAGGGAGCAAAAAATGATTTACAAAGACATTGCTGAGACAGGAAGTTTTGAGTTTTGGGAGAGACTGGATAGTCTGTGACATTTTCCCTGCACAGTAGTAGGCTGAGGGTGACCTTAAAGAACTTTATAAAATCATTTTATTGGTAGAGGAATTGAGTTTCGGAGTCCTGAGGTCATGTTGCAGCTGTATAAGACTCTAGTGCGGCCACATCTGGAGTATTGTGTGCAGTTTTGGTCGCCATAGGAAGGATCTGGAGACACTGGAACGGGTGCAGAGGAGGTTTACCAGGATGTTGCCTGGTATGGTAGGAAGATCGTATGAGGAAAGGCTGAGGCACTTGGGGTTGTTTACATTGGAGAAAAGAAGGTTTAGGGGTGACTTGACAGAGGTGTACAAGATGATTAGGGGTTTAGATAGGGCCGACAGTGAGAATCTTTAACATCGAGGGCCGAAGGGCCTGTACTGCGCTGTATTCTTCTATGTTCTATGTTCTATGTACATGAACTAATAAGCAGAGACACGGGCAGAAGCAATGACAAAAATAAACATAGAACACACACATACAAACACATGGTAAATACTATTAGTTGGACATGGAGCTACACACACAAACAGAACTATCTGCAAAAATGTCCCATCCTCCATAGTAGAACAGCCCAACACGTTAGTGCAAAGAATAAGGCTAATGCATTTGCAGTGGTCTTTAGTCAGAAATGCTGAGTGGCTGATCCAGCTGGGTTTCCCGCAGGTGTGCCCAGAAACCAGTCTTCAGCAAATTGTATTCCCTCCTGAAGACTTTTTTAAAAATATATTATTCATTCATTTGTGAGATGTGAGCATTTCTGCCTGGCTATAATTTATTGCCTGCTCCAAGTTGCCCTTGAGAATGTGAAGGCGAGTTACCGTTTTGAATCATCGCAGTCCATCTGCTATGTTTTGACCCGCAATGTCATTCGGAAGGCACTTCCAGGACTTTGACATCGTGACAGTGTCAATGTCTTCCACTCCCATGACCATTTCCATTTGGAAAGGTAAGAACAGCAGCTATGTGGGAACATTACAACTAGTATGTTTCCCTCCAAGCTGTTCACCATCCTTACCTGGAAATATATCGCCGTTACTTCTCTGTCACTATGTCAAATTCCTGGATTTCCCTCCTTAACAGCATTGTGGGTCAACCTTCAGCACTTGGACTGCAACTTGGACTGTTCAAGAAGGGAACTCATCCACACCTTTTCAATGGTAACTGGGAATGCAAAATGAATGCTGGCCAGCCAGCGATGCACAGGAGTGAATTCTCTTTGAAAAAAAGACAGACAGAGACAAACTGCAGGAAGAAAAAAAATAACGAAACAAACAAATAAACGCAACACATGCACACAATGACACGGAGACAGACAGACACAGATATGTAGAGACAGAAATACTCTTGCAAATTCACATACAACATTCACACACACACACAAAAAGTCAAACACTGGAACATATACTGATGCACACATACACAGATATGCACTAATTCAGAACAGGCATGCATTGTGATTGGTCTCAGTTGTTTTATTTCTTCATTAATCGCCTGATTGCTACTAATGGATATTTAATGGCACTTTTGAGCTGCTGCCTGAACTTGGATTGAGTAATCCCATAAATGAATGTGTTGGTAGAACTGTTTAAATTCCGCAGCATCTGACTGACATGTAGAAATACATATTCAGAATCATTGTAATTCTCAGGATCTTTTCCTGTAATGTTACGATAAATTAATTCAATAACATACACCAACCAAAGGAGGATGAAGCTGCCAGATATTGCGAAGAGTAAAATCATAGACTTCCTTCTGCTCTCCATCTCTGGGTCATTGAGACATCCCCCCTTTCTTTGACTCTTCAGTTCCTTGCGGACTCGACTAGTCACCACAATGTGTCTTACCATCAGTGTGTTGGACAACAGGATTAGAACAAAAGGAAGCAATGGGTTTATAATTTTATCAAACAAATCAAATGCCACCCAACCTGGATCAACATAATAGCTTGGCTTTAGGTCACAGTACCACGGAACGTTGTTGATTATCTTCCATGGTTCATAGATAAAGGAGAAGGGGATGTTCCTAATGCACAGCAGAATGCAGGTTGTAGTTAGAACCACTGATGCAGATTTCTTCGTGCAATATTTTATTTTCAGCTTTGGGCAACAAATGGCCACAAATCGATCAAAGGAGAAAGTGAAAGTAAACCAAACAGAACAATCTACGGCTGCAGACATCAGGACAGCAACTGCTGTACACACAGGAGTTATGTGCAAAAATGTCCAAGGGAGATAATACCAACTGATCTCCCAGAGTATGACAACCATGATAATGGAAAGGAGATCTGCCATTGCCATTGCCATCAGGTAGCATGTGGTGCATGTGGAGAGGCCACACTTGCCACAGGACAGGATCATAATTCCTAGTAGATTAACTATAGTAGAGATAAAAGTAAGCACCATTGAAGTTATTAATCAAAGTATCTGGTATGAGACCCATAATAACTATATTATAACTGTAAAACAGGAGTTAGTCACTGTGAATTGGCTAATGGTTAATAGAGGGGAAAGTGAAGACTGCAGGTGCTGGAGATCAGAGCTGAAAATGTGTTACTGGAAAAGTGCAGCAGGTCAGGCAGCATCCAAGGAGCAGGAGAATCGATGTTTCGGGCATGAGCCCTTCTTCAGGATTCCTGAAGAAGGGCTCATGCCCGAAACGTCGATTCTCCTGCTCCTTGGATGCTGCCTGACCTGCTGCGTTTTTCCAGCAACACATTTTCAGCTAATGGTTAATACAGGTAAAAACAAGGACTGCAGATGCTGGAAACAAGAGTCTAGATTTGAGTGCTGCTAGAAAAACACAGTAGGTCAGGCAGAATCCAAGGAGCAGGAAACTTGATGTTTCAGGCAAAAGCCCTTCACAGGGTGTTATTCCATATGAAGGGCTTTTGCCAAAAATGTCGATTTTCCTGCTCCTCGGATGCTGCCTGACCTGCTGTGCTTTTCCAGCACTACTCTAATCTAGAATCTGGTTTCCAGTATCTGCAGTCCTTGTTTTTACCTAGTATGATAAATTTTACAATTCATGAAAGAGAAATAAAAGAAAAATTAATATAGTCACCCGAAGCTTAATGTCAGCAATTCTTATAGATTTGGAGGTGCCGTGTTTAGATTAGATTACTTACAGTGTGGAAACAGGCCCTTCGGCACAACAAGTCCACACCGACCCGCCGTAGTGCAACCCACCCAGACCAATTCCCCTACATTTATCCCTTCACCTAACACGACTGGGGTGGACAAAGTTAAAAATCACACAACACCAGGCTATAATCCAACAGATTTATTTGGAAGCACTAGCTTTCAGAGCGCTGCTCCTTCATCAGGTGGTTGATGAAGGGGTGGCGTTCTGAAACTGATGGCGGGAAAAGGATCCCAAAACAGACACCAGCAGCTAAGGATGGAGAGGAGAGCCAAAAATCGGGAGAAGTTTCAACAGCACCTGGAGGAGTACAGACGTTAATCAAGCAGAGAGATTAAATCAAAAACATCGAGAGGATCAGGCGAGTAAAGGAAGGCAGGATAGGCTGTTAGCAGCACCCGCAGGAGCAGATGGAAGAGGGAAACTAGGGCAGGCACTGAGCAATATAGGGTAGCAGGTCAGAAGAAGTTTGGACACGCAGTCAACATCTCATACTGGAATTACTGGTGTACTGAGCTAAACCATGCAGTTAGAAATGTAAAGAGAAGTGAGTGAAAGGACGTTCTCAAAGTAGGCAACCAACAATACCTACCAGGACCGGAAACAGGTAGAAGCTTTGAGAGAAATTAATGTCAGTTACATAGAATAAAACCACAGAGATATTTGATGATACTTGAAATAAAACAAAATAATAATGCTGATTGAATTTCCATATTATGCAGACCATGATAATGGAATGTCGTCAGGCATCATGTCAAATTAGAACTTAGCTCTTATAAAGATCACAAAGCTTCAATGGTTGTACACACTTACCAAAAACACCAATAACACCAAGAATCGTGTAATATACTTTCAAAACAGTGTAAAATGCTTCAATCATTTTCCATATGGAGCTAGTCTGTGCCTTGCAGGTGACCTCTTTCCATGAAAGTGTGATCTCATACATTGCTAGTGTCTTTAATTTATACCCTGAGGGATCACATCTGTGACGGTGATGTTACAGCATTTTTGTGCTTTTGTGTATTATGTTTATTAAGAAAACAAATTCCAAAAGGAATCAGAGTGTGACAGGGAATTAATTCACTGTTGTGGCGACAATGCTTAGCACTGAAATGTGCTAATTAATCAACATATTCAGTCAGCATAGTGTTCACTACACAGTCAGCTATACCTCTCGATTTGATATTGTTTCAAAACTGTCCTACATTTTACTGTCGCCAATAAGTAATTAGATTCAAAATGTAAGGGACTCTGTTTGAATTCGGTTATGCTGCGCTAAGGTGTTCGGCTGCAAATTTAAGGTTGGGCAATCATTTAATATTAAATGCTACCTGTGTTTGCAACTGTGCTCTAAAATTCAGTATAGAAACTATAAACATTAACAAAAGATGATAAAATCCGTAAGGCTATGTGTACAGAACTTCGGTCAGACCACACGCCATTGGACAGGCATATGGACGTACATAGAATAGTGTAGGTTAGATGGGCTTCAGATTGGTATGACGGTCGGTGTAACATCAAGGGCCGAAGGGTCTGTACTGCGCTGTAATGTTCTATGTACACGTGGAGTACAGTGGGCTGTTCAGGTAACCGCACAATAGGAAGGATATGAATGCATGGGAGGGAAGCAGGAAATTCACTGCAATGATGTCCGGGGTGAAGTAACTCAACTTTGCAGGGAAGATGGAGGAGCTTTGGTTGTTTCATTAGAGCAGAGAAAGTTGAGTGGGATGTATAGGAGATGTAAATGGTTACGAATGGCATTAGATTTGTGAAAATGCAACTCTTCCCTGTTGCTGAAGTTCAATGACAAGGGGAATCAATTTAAGGTGAAAGTTATAACGTTTAGAGCGGTTTTGAAAAAAAAATCACCAACAGGATGATCAATTTCTGGGTTGTTACTGACTGGGGGAGCTGGTGAGTAGTAAGGTAGGCTCAAACCATTAAAAATTCTTGGATGAGCATTTGAAATGCCATTACATTCAAGGAAAATGGTTCAGGAGATGGCCTACCACTGGACTGTTCATATAAAGACCAAGGGAAATTTCTGTGCAGGTCCCAGGTTCAATTCTGCTACTGCAGATGGTGAAATTTGAATTTTTAAAAAAACTTTGTAATTAATTTTTTTTTAGATTAGATTAGATTACATTACAGTGTGGAAACAGGCCCTTCGGCCCAACAAGTCCACACCGACCCGCCGAAGCGAAACCCACCCATACCCCTACATTTACCCCTTACCTAACACTACGGGCAATTTAGCATGGCCAATTCACCTGACCCTGCACATCTTTTGGACTGTGGGAGGAAACCGGATCACCCAGAGGAAACCCATGCAGACACGGGGAGAACGTGCAAACTCCACACAGTCAGTCGCCTGAGGCGGGAATTGAACCCGGGTCTCAGGCGCTGTGAGGCAGCAGTGCTAACCACTGTGCCACCGTGCCGCCCACCATTGTCTAATGATGATTATGGGCATGGTGACTCTATGTCCGTTGTGAGGAAAGAAAAAGCATCTGGTTCACGAATGCCATGTACAGGGGGAAACTACCGACCTTACCTGGATTGGCCGACATGTGACTTTAGATGCAGAACAATGTGACGAACTATTAACTGCCCTCTCGCAAACAGGAATGCACAAAACATGCTGGCTCAACCAGCTGGAACCTATTCCCATTAAGAATTTTAAAAATGTGCTGGAAAGTAACACTCGTTTAGATGAGCAGCACGCAGATGATGAGTCTTTCCTGGACAGCATGGTTGTAAGAACTGATGCAGATGCTTCAAATCTTAAGCATACCTTGATTCAGACCAAACAGCTGATGCAGGCACTTCAATTGCTTAGGGCCTCCCCATGATACGCAAGCTCCATCGAGTGCACAGGCTGCATGGTGTGTGTGTGCGCGCGTTTCAATGCAAGGAGTATTATGGGTAAGGTAGATGAGTTCAGAGCTTAGATGAGTATATCCTTGCCATTATATAGACCCACTTGAGAAATGGATAGGACTGGCTGTTCAAAGTTCTAGGATTTTGATGTTTTTGACAACATAGAGAGTGAGGCGAAGGAGTTGAAGGAGTTGCATTATTAATTAGGGAGAAGGTCACAGCTACACTCAGACAGGCCAAATTGGAGGGGTCATCTACTGAGGCAATATGGCTGGAGCTTTACAAAAAGTTCTAATTACTCTGATGGAATTATGACACAAAACATTGAGTACAGATATGTTGGCTGATTATGGAAAGTTTCAAAAACAACAGGATTTTCATATTGGTGATTTTTAATATTTCTATTACTGACTGGGACTTCTTTGGAGCGAGAGGCATAGATGGGTCAGAATATGTTGAGTGTTCCAAAATGGCTTCATAGAATACACATAATGTGAAACCATGCAATTTCGCACTTTCAGTCCACACTAACCTTTGAAGAGCATCTTGCCTGGATTCACCTCTGCAACCCTCATAGAATGGTTAACTCACCTAACCTCTATATACAAACAACAAAGAAAGAACAAAGAAAATTTACAGCCCAGGAACAGGCCCTTCAGCTCTCCAAGCCTGAGCCGGTCCAAATGTACTGTCTAAACCTATCAGTGAACTCCTAAGCATTTGTATCCCTCTGCTCCCCACCTACTCATGCATCTGTCCAGACGCATCTTAAATTAATCTACCGTGCCTGCCTCTACCACCTCTGCTGGCAACGTGTTCCAAATGCCTACCATCCTCTGTGTGAAGTACTTGCCATGTGTATCCCCCTTAAACTTTACACCTCTCACCTTGAAAGCATGACCTCTCGTTATTGAATCCTTCACCCTGGAAAAAGCTCGTCTCTATCCACCCTGTCTGTACCCTTCATGATTTTGTAAACCTCAATCTGGTCCCCCCCTCAAATCTCCTTTTTTCCAGTGAAAATAAACCTAACTTACACAACCTCTGGACTGTGGGAGGAAATGCATGCAAACATGGGGAGAATATGCAAACTGCACACTGACAATTGCTGGAGGGTGGAACCGAACATAGGTCCCTAGTGCTGCACGGAAGCAGTGTTAACCAGTGAGCAGTGTGCTATCCACACTTGAAAGTTTTTGGAATGGGAGTAGACGCCAAACTGGACATTCTATTGTAAATGAGCCTGGCCAGATGACTGACCTAAAACTAGCAGAGCATTTTGGAAAAAGTGATTATAATTATATATGTTTTAAGATAACGATGAATAAGAATAGGTATGGACTTTAAATAAAGATATTAAGCTAGGGCAGGGCACATTATGACAGTTTTAGGGAGGTACTAGGGGTGTGAATTGGGGCAAGCTGTTATTGGACAAGTCCACATTTGACACATGGAGACCGAGACTGATCAGAATTCGGGACCAGCATGTTCAAGTGAGGAGGAGGGACAAAGATGATAAGGTATGACGACAGAGGTTCTAAATTTAGTCAAAAATAGAAAGAAATAAAATGTAAAGTTTGGGATCTAAAATCAAACAGGTGCCATGAGGAATATGAAGTAAAATGCATGAATGAACTCAAGCAGGAAATTAAGAGAACAATGAGGAGCCATGAAATGTCCGTGGCAAGAAGATTAAAAAGAATGTCAAGTATTTACCCTGGAAAAATACAATGCTGTCAAGGGGATTACTCAGGTATAGGCTACTAGACTAGAAAGGATTGAGGTTCACAAGGAGAAGGTTTATAAATCCTGTAAAGTGCGAAAATAGGTAAGTCCCCTGGGCCGGATGGGATTTATCCTCAGATTCTCTAGAACACCAGGGAGGAGATTGCAGAGCTTTTACCTTTGATATTCATGTCATCATTGTCTACAGAAATACTGCTGGAAGACTGGAGGATAGCAAATGTTGTCCCATTATTCAAGAAGGAGAGTTAGAGACAATCCTGGTAATGATAGACCAGTGAGCCTTACTTCAGTCGTGGGCAAAACGTTGGAAAAGATTACATAAGATTTGATTTATAATCATCTATAAAGGAATAAGTTGATTAGGGATAGTCAACATGATTTTGTGAAGGGTTGGTTGTGCCTCACAAAACTTATTGAGTTCTTTGAAAAGGTGACCAAGCAGGTGGATGAGGGTAAAGTGGATGATGTGGTGTATATGGATTTCAGCAAGGCATTTGGTAAGCTTCTCCACGATAGGTTATTGCACAAAATACAGAGGCATGGGATTGAGGGTGTTTCAGCAGTTTGGATCAGATATTGGTTAGCTGAAAGAAGACAGATGGTGGTGGCTGATGGGAAATGTTCATTCTTGAGTTTGGTTCATAGTGGTGCTCTGCAAGGACCTGTTTTGGGTCCACTGCTGTATGTCATTTTTATAAATGGCCTGGATGAGGGTGTAGAAAAATGGGTTAGTAAATATGCAGCTGACACTAAGGTCAGTGAAGTTGTGAACATTGCTGAAGGATGTTGCAAGTCACAAAGGGATATATAAAGGTGCAGAGCTGGGCTGAGAGTTGGCAAATGGAGTTTAATGCAGAAAAGTGTGAGTTGATGTACACTGGAAGGAGCAACAGGAATAAAGAATACTGGGCTAATGGTAAGATTCTTGGCAGTGTAGATGAGCAGAGAGATCTCGGTGTCCATGTACATAGATCCCTGAAAGTTGCCACCCAGATGGACAGGGTTATTAAGAAGGCATATTATCTTTTATTGGTAGAGGGATTGAGTCTGGGAGCCACCAGGGTCATGAAGTAGCTGTACAAAACACTGGTGCGGCCGCGCTTGGTGTATTGCGTACAGTCTGGTCACTACATTATAAGGTGTGGAAGCTTTGGAAAAGGTTCAGAGGCAATTTACTAGGATGTTGACTAGTATGGAAGGAAGGTCTTAAGAGGAAAAGTTAAGGGATTTGAGGGTGTTTCTATTAGAGAGAAGAGGGTTGAGAGGTGACCTAACTGAGACACATACGATAATATTGTGGGTGGCACGGTGGCACAGTGGTTAGCAGTGCTGCCTCACAGCACCAGAGACCTGGGTTCAATTCCCGCCTCAGGCGACTCTCTGTGTGGAGTTTGCACATTCTCCCCGCGGAGGGGTAAATGTAGGGGAATGGGTCTGGGTGGGTTGCGCTTCGGTGGCTCGGTGTGGACTTGTTAGGCCGGAAAACTTGTTTCCACACTGTAAGTAATCTAAAAAAATAATCAGATGGTTAGATAGGATAGACAGTGAGAGCATTTTTCCTCAGATGGTTTTGGCTAGCACGAGAGGACATGGCTTTAAATTGAGGGATGATAGGTATAGGACAGATGTCAGAGGTAGTTTCTTTACACAAAATGTAGTCGAGGCGTGGAATGCCCTGCCTGCAACAGTAGCAGACTCGCCAACTTTAAGGGCATTTAAATGGTCACTGGATAAACATATGATGAAAATGGAATAGTGTAGGTTAGATAGGCTTCAGATTGGTTCCATTAGTCAGAGCAACATTGAGGGCCGAAGGGCCTGTACTGCGTTGTAGTGTTCTATGTTCTATTTGAACAATAATTTCAAAGCAAGATGATAACTAGTAAGTCGGTAGGACAACTCAATGATAAAGGAGGGATCTTGCGCTTGGACACAGAGGATTGGGTGATATCCCAAGTGAATACCTAGCTTTGATATTCAACGAGTGGATCGATGTGGAGGATCATGAGATTCACATAGGACAGGCTAAAATGCCACGAAACTTTGAGACCAACAAAGAAAGAGTGTTTGGACTTCTGAAGAGGATTACATTTCAGATGAAGGTACCGTCTGCAGGTTATTCAAAGAAGCAAGTGATGGGATTGCTGAGCCCATGACCAAGAACTTTGTACCAGGATGGTTACAGTTAGGGTAGGGAAAGTGGAAGGGATTTGGCTAAGATTAGGGTTAGGATAAGGGTGCGATTCAGGGTGAGCGTTAGAGTTAGGGCCAGGGTCAGGGTTAGAGTCAGGATTAGGGTGAGTATCAGGGTTAGTGTCAAGGTAAGGCTTTGGGTTGGGTTTAGGGCAAGGGTCAGGTGATGGTGATGGTAAGGATTAGGGTTAAGGGTAAGGGAAAGGAATAGGGTGGGCAATAAAATTGGGGTGAATATCAGATTTATGATAGGGTTTGGAGATTAGGGTTAGGCTTTGGGTTAGGGGTTAAGATTTTGGGTTTAGGGTTAGGTTGGGGTAAAGTTAGGGTTTAGGATTATGGTTAATATGAGGTTTCGCATGATAATTAGAGTTTAGTGTTAGTGTTAAGGTTAAAGTTTGGGTTAGGAGTAGGCTTAGGTTGAGGACTTAGGGTGAGGTTTAGTATGATGGGTACAGTTAGGTTAAGTTTAGGGTTAGGTTTAAGGTCAGAGTTAAGGTTGGTGTGTATTTAGGTTTACGGTTGGAGTTAGTTTAATGTTATGGTTCACATTAAGGCTCAGTTCAGGGTTAGAGTTAGGGTTATTTAGGGATTAGTGTTAGGATTTGGGAGAGGGTGAAGTTAAGGGTAAGGGTGAGAGTGATGATTTGGTTAGTTTGAAGGTTATGGTTAATGTGATGGTTAGAGTTAGGGTCATGTTTAGGGTTAGGATGTTGGCTAGGTTTAGGGTTAGCATGAAGTTTAGGTTTAGGGTTACCATAAGGATTTGGGTAAAGGTGATGGTTAGAGTGATAGGGTTAGGGTTAGACTGAGGGTTAGGGTTAGGATGAGGTTTAGGGGTAGGGTTTGGCTATGGATTAGTATTATCTCTAGATTTAGAGTTAGGGTTAGGATGAAGGGGATGGTAATTTTGTGGTTGGTGTTAGCATTAGGTGAAGGTGAGGGTTAAGGTTATAGTTAGCCTTAGGGTTAGGATTAAGGGTAGTGTTAGGGTCGAGTTAGTGTTAGGATTATATCAGGGTCCGGTATAGTGTGAGCGTGAGTGTTAGGCATAAGGTAAGTGTTATGTTGTGGGTTGTGCGAAGGTTGGTGTGTGAGTTTGGAATTTTTGGTTTAGGATTTGGGTTAGGTCAGTTTTCTTTTTACAGTTAGGGTTCGGCAATGCAAGATTGTTAGTTTTGGGTTCGGGTGAGGGTTAGAGGTTAGGGCTAGGGTTAGGTTTAGGTTAGGGTGAGGTTTAGAGGTCAGGGTTGGTTTTAAGGATAGTATTTGTGTTAGGGTTAGTGTTTAGTTTTACTGTTAATGTTAGATTTCTGGTTAAGGTTCGTCTGAGGGTTAGACTTTAGAGTTAGAGTTAGGGTTGGGGTCATTTTGGGTTTAGGGATATGGGTGGTGACAGTTAGATTTGGGGTTATAGCTTGGATTAGTTTTAGGTATAGGATTAGGTTTATGCTTAAGGCCAGGGCTACTGTTAGGATTTGGGTTAGAACAAAGAATAAAGAACATTTACAGCCCAGGAACAGGCCCTTCGTCCCTCCAAGCCTGAGCCAATCCAATTCCACCTTCTAAACCTATCGCCCAATTCCTAAGCATCTGTATCCCTCTGCTCCCCACCTACTCATGCATCTGTCCAGATACACCTTAAGTGAATCTACCGTGCTTGCCTCTACTACCTCTCCTGGCAACACGTTCCAAGCACCCACCACCCTCTGTGTAAAGTACTTTCTGCGTGTATCCCTCTGAAACTTTTCTCCTCTCACTTTCAAAGCGTGTCCTCTCATTATTGAATCCCTCATCCTGGGAAAAAGCTTATCTCTATCTACTCTGGGCAACGGGGGAAAAAATACACCCAATGCCACCCTCACCCTGATGGCCACCTTTGTGTGTGGCTGCATCAAGCTGTGCATGGATCCCCGGTACGCAAACACCAAGTGTCACTACGTACTGAGGTTCTACCTGTCCCCGGTGTTGCGAAGGATGGGCCTGGGCGCAGTGATGCGGGACTCCGTGCTCTACAGCCTGTTCCCCGGGACGCACACCGAGACGAACATCAACTGTGCCTGGAGGATCATCAACTCGGTGAAGGACGCTCTCTGGATGGTCCGAAACCTGCTGATCTTTCAGCTGAAGAAGTTGACCCCGACTGAGTATTGCAGACTGGCACATTCCATGGTCCAGGACTACGTGTTGAGGGACGCGCTGAAGCTTGGGGCAGCTGCCGCCAAGGCGCGGTGGGGAAAAACCACTGTGTAAAGTCTGCCTGCCTAACGAAGAACAAGGGGGCCCATGCAGTCATTTGGGCTCTGCTGACGCCTCAGCTAATTATATGGGCATATGATCAAAAAATGTACAGACCTGTATAAAAATGATGAGTTTTGAACTCTGTATGTAAATGTTTACATACGTATGGCATGACCAATTGTACAGACCATCAAATTATTTATGAATAAAGTATATTTTTGAAAAAAAAAGCTTATCTCTATCTACTCTGTCTATACCCTTCATGATTTTATACACTTCAATCAGGTGCCCCCTCAATCTCCTTTTTTCTAATGAAAGCAATCCTAACCTACTCAGCCTCTCTTCATAGCTAGCACCTTCCATACCAGGCAACATCCACGTAAACCTTCTCTGCACCCTCTCCAAAGCATCCACATCCTTTGATAATGTGGTGACCAGAACTGTACACAGTATTTTAAATGCAGCCGAACCAAGTCTTGTACAATTTTAACATGACCTGCCAACTCTTACATTCAATACCCACTCCGATGAAGACAAGCATACCATGTGCCTTCTTGACCACTCTATCCACCTGTGCAGTAACCTTCAGGGTACAATGGACCTGAACTCCCAGATCTCTCTGCTCATCAACTTTTCTCAAGGTTCTTCTGTTTACAGTATAGTTCGCTGTAGAATTAGACTTCCCAAAATGTATCACCTCACATTTGCCTGGACTGAACTCCATCTGCCACTTCTCCACCCAATTTTCTAAGTCTATCTATATTCTCCTGTATACTTTGACAGTCCCTTATGCTTTCTGCTACTCCACCAATCTTCGTGTCTTTCTGCAAACTTGATGATCATGCCAACAATGCCCTCTTCCAGATCATTTATGTATATCACAAACAACAGTGGCCCCAGCACTGATCCCTGTGGAACACCACTGGGCACCTTTCTCCATTTTGATAAACTCCCTTCAACCACTACTCTCTGTCTCCTATTGCTCAACCAGGCCTGTCCTCAGATTTTGCCTGTCCTCGGATGCTGCCTGAACTGCTGTGCTCTTCCAGCACCACTAATCCAGTTCTTTATCCACCTAGCTAGGACACCATGCACACTATGTGACTTCACTTTCTTCATTAGTGTACATGGGGAACCTTATCAACTGCTTTACTAAAGTCCATGTATATGACATCTACAGCCCTTCCTTCATCTGTCAACTTGGTCACTTCCTCAAAGGTCACTCTATTAAGTTGGTAAGGCACGATCTTCCCCACACAAAGTCATGTTGCCTATTACGATAAGCCCATTCTCTTCCAAATATAAATAGATCCTGTTCCCTCAGTACCTTCTCCAGTAACTTTCCCACCACTGACGTCAGGCTCTCTGGTCTGTAGTTTTTAGAATATCCCTACTACTCTTCTTGAACAGGGGGACAATATTAGCAACTCTCCAGTTCTCCGGCACCTCCCCTGTGTTGAAGGATGGTACAAAGATACCTGTCAGGGGCTCAGCTATTTCCTCTCTCATGTCCCACAGCAACCTGGGATAGATCCCATCCGGTCCTGGGGATTTGTCCACCTTAATATCCTTTAGCCTGCCCAACACACCCTCCCTCCTTATGTCAATGTGATCCAGAGTAATCAAACTTCTATCTCTAATCTCAACATTCATCATGTCCCTCTCCTCAGTGATGCAAAGTAATCATTGAGAATCTCACCCATTTTCTCAGGTTTGACACACAACCTTCCTTCATTATCCTTTAGTGGACCAATCCTTTCTCGAGTTACCCTCCATATATATGAATAAAATGACTTGGGATTCTCCTTAATTCTGCTCACTAAAGTTATTTCATGACCCCTTTTCACTCTTTTGATTCCTCATTTAAGATTGGTCCTATCCTCCCGATATTCCTCCGGGGCCTGTTCTGTTCTTAGCTGCCTGGACCTTATGTACGCTTTCCTTTTCCTCTTGGGTTAATCACACAATTTCTCCTGTCATTCACAGTTCATGAATCTTGCCTTTCCTATCCCTTGTTTTCAAAGGGACATGCCTACTCTGGAGGTCTGGAGGTTTTGCCACCCGGGGTCTGCAGGACATTGGTGGACAGGTGTAGTACAGCTTCCCGGGCTGTTGCATCAGCTGCGGTGTTCCTTTGGGTGACGGGATCGGTGGCAGACGTGTGGGTGGCACGTTTTATAATTGCTACAGCAAAGGGTAGCAGGACTGCTTCTCGGAGGTTGGTGATGAGTGCAGCATGTTGGAGTGGTCTCCCTGCCCAGGTGAGGAACCCCTTCTGATTCCATATTGTGTCAAAGGCATACCTGGAGTCTGTGTAGAGGAGAAAGTGAGGACTGCAGATGCTGGAGATCAGAGCTGAAAATGTGTTGCTGGAAAAGCGCAGCAGGTCAGGCAGTATCCAGGGAACAGGAGAATCGATGTTTCGGGCATTAGCCCTTCTTCAGGAGGTCGTGTAGAGGTTGGTTGTACTACCCTTTGCCAGGATGAAGGCTCTGTTGAGAGCAAAGAGCTCTGCAGCCTCTGTGGATGCCCCATCTGGTAATGCAGCTGATTCCAAGGTGGTGAAGGGGTTACAGATGGCCTATCCTGCTAATGTGCATTGGTCTGATGGCTGGAACAAAGGGCCGTGAGTGAAAAGTATCAGGTCAGAGTTTTCTAGAGGTGTCTCGGACAGGTCACGACATGGGGTAGCGATCTGCTGAACCACGTCTAAACAGTCATGGTAATCCACAGCATCAGACTGGGCGAGCGGGAGGAGGGTGGTGGGGTTTGAGGCTGTAGGGAGAGATTTGCCTTAGATAGCAAAACAATTTCATAGCCAGTTCTCTGAGTTGCAGTAAAATGTTGGGTTGCTGCTGAATTAAGCAGCTGGGAGACCGAGTGTGGGACCAAAACAGTACATAAGTGATCTAGCATAATGGGGGTGGCCTTATCCACTGTCACTGCAGCTGCTTCTACCACACGCTAACATGCCGGCATTTCCTCACAACAAGTGGGAAATGTACAGAATAAAAGGCAACAGGGTGACCGAGATCCCCATGAAGCTGCATTAAGATGCCGGACACAAACCCTGACTCAGTTACATAAAGATAGAAGAGCTGTGAGTAATCTGGGACTCGCAGAGCAGGAGCAGAGATTAGTTGTTGCTTCAGTTCAGTGAATGCCCATTCCATTTTGGGTGTCAACTTCACTTTGGCTGGCTGTTCAGGAGAAGTTGCATCCCACAGAGGTGCGTCAATGACAAGGTGATCAGAGGTCCAATGCCTGCAGTAGTTTACCATCCGCAGAAAAGCTTGCAGTTGCGTCTTTGTGGCAGGTGGGGGAAAGTTGGGGACTGGCAGCCACTGCTCCCGGGACATTGCTCTGAGGCCATGTGAAAGGTCACACCCCAGATCCTGGACTTTTCGCTGACAGAGCTGCATTTTCTCGACAGTGGAGCAAGGTCACCGTATCCTGCATACATGGAGCAGCAGAGCAGCAGCCAATAGCAGATCATCCACATTATGGAGGAGGATGCTGTGGCATGGCAGGTGGATGGTGGACAGGGTGCAGGGTACTGCAGCAGCATAAACTGTGGGGCTCTCCATATACCCTTGGGGAAGCCGGGTTGATGTATATTGGCAGCTGCCGCATATAAAAGCAAAAAGGTATTGGCTTTCAGGGGACAATTTAATGGAGAAGAAGGCTGAGCATAGGTTGATTACAGAGAAGTAGGTGGTGGACCGAGGATATTGGTCAGGATAGCATTCATGCCTGGTCTTCCGGGCTTTGGGATAGGTGAGATGGGCGTGTTGCTCAGACTGGTTGTGGGCACTTGGACTCCCTGTTGCAGAAGTGAGTCAATAACTGGTTTGATCCTCTCTCCTGCTGTGAGTGATAACAGATATTGTCGTGTTGACGGTAGGACGCTCCCTGTCTGAGTGTAACTGTATGGGGTGGGGTGGACAACACCTGGCCTGTGTGGTTCCAGTGCTGTGCCCACAGTGGATTCGAGAGATCAGCTAATAGAGGGGGCTGTCATAGGAGGGGGCTGCATCTGGGCTCCCTTTTGTAAAAGTAACTTGTAGCAATGCAGGAGCGCAGTGTGCACAAAACTCGTCTTGTCCACTAAGGGGTCTGTGTCTTGCTCAAGGGGTGTGAAATGTAGTGGTGGTTGCATGAGCCGTGCTATCATGGTTCCTAGATTTTTGGGGAGCCACGGGGTCTGAGCTGAATTGCACTTCTGCTGCAACACCCTGCAGTCCAACAAAGTACTTGCCAGTGATCTTTAGTGGGGAGGTGAGCTCGAGATGTGAGTCTGCAATAGCAGCATATACTGATGCCTGTTCCTGTGGGTCAGAAGATGCACAAAGTGGCCTGTCCATGTCACCCACTGGAAGAAGGATAACATGGAGGATGAAGGGGTGGTTGATAGCCGGGAGAGGAGAGGGTCAAGAAGGACGCGAGTAAGTTCTGGTGGGCGCAACCAGGTGTAGCAGGAGTGTGCCTGGTCGGAGGACTTGGGGCTGTGGGAGATGGCTGCCTGCACCTTGGAATAGTTTGCTTCAGGGATCTCGAGTGTGAGACCTTGCGGGGAGCAATGGATGCTGACATTTAACTTGCACAGCGTCTGGCAACCCAGGAGAGCAACTGGACAGGAGGCAGAGATGATGGCAGCATGTGGGACCGTGTCTGGTCCTACGCTGAACTGCACGGGATGGGACAGTGGTTCCACCATGGGTATTCCTGAAGCCCCCATGATTCGGACTGTCTCAGAGCTCGAGGTGTGTTCCGCTGAGGGAGGTGCAGGTGATTGAGTGGTTCTGGAGTCCACCAGGAAAGAACTGAGCCATCCCCCAGTCTCAACATTCCTCATGGGATTTTTGGAACAGAATGTGGGAAAGAACATGCAACATAGAGCATAGAAAAGTACAGCACAGAACACACCCTTTGGCCCATGATGTTGTGCCAAGGATTAATCCGAATGTAAAATAAAATAACCTAACCTACACACCCCTCAATTCACTGCTATCCATGTGCACATCCAGCAGTCACTTAAATGTCCCTAATGTCTCTGCTTCCATCACCACTGCTGGCAACGCATTCCATGCATTCACAACTCTCTGCGTAAAGAAGCTTCCTCTGACGTCTCCTCTATACCTTTCTCTGTATATCTTAAAATATGACCCCTCATACCAGTCAATCCTGCCCTGGGGAAAAGTCTCTGGCTATTGACTCTATCTATGTCTCTAATTATCTTGTATACCTTAGAACATAGAACATAGAAGAATACAGCGCAGTACAGGCCCTTCGGCCCTCGATGTTGCGCCGATCCAAGCCCACCTAACCTACACTAGCCCACTATCCTCCATATGCCTATCCAATGCCCGCTTAAATGCCCATAATGAGGGAGAGTCCACCACTGCTACTGGCAGAGCATTCCATGATCTCACGACTCGCTGAGTAAAGAACCTACACCTAACATCTGTCCTATACCTAGCACC
>NC_057718.1:31342-34322 GCF_004010195.1 Chiloscyllium plagiosum | reverse complement strand
ACTCCGGGACTCAATTCCTCTACCAATAAAAGCCAGTACGCCATATGCCTTCTTCACCGCACTATTTACCTGGGTGGCAACTTTCAAAGATTTGTGTACATGGACACTAAGATCCCTCTGCTCATCCACCTTGATGAGGTCACCTCTCTTCCTCCTTCTCTCCAGAGAGAAAAGTCCGAGTTTAGTCAACCTTTCTTCAGAAGGCAAGCCCTCCAGTCCAGGCAGCATCCTGGTAAACCTTCTTTTCACCCTCTCCAAAGCCTTTGTATCTTTCCTATAGTAGGGCGACTAGAACTGGGCACAATATTCCAAGTGGTCTCACCAGCAACTTGTCAAGCTGCAGGAAAACCTCACGGCACTTAAACTCGATCCCCTGTTAATGAAAGCCAAAACACCATTTGCTTTCTTAACAGCCCTATCCACTTGGATGGCAAGTTTGAGGGAAAGATGTACTTGAACACCAAGGTCCCTCTGTTCCTCCACACTGCCAAGAATCCTGTCTTTAATCCTATATTCAGCATTTGAGTTCGACCTTCCAAAATGCATCTCTTCGCATTTATCCAGGTTGAACTCCATCTGCCATTTCTCAGCCCAGCTCTGCATCCTGTCTATGTCATGCTGCAGTCTGCGATAGCCTCGATACTATCAACGGCACCTCTAACATCTGCAAGTTTACTAAGCCACCTCTCAAACTCCTCATCCAAGTCATTTATAAAAACTACAAAGAGCAGAGGCCCAAGAACCCCACTCACCACTGACCTCCAGGCAGAAAACTTTCCATCTGCAATCACTTTCTGCCTTCTGTCAGCCAACCAATTCTGAATCCAGAGAGCCAAATCTCCCCATATCCCATACTTCCTGACTTTATGAATGAGTCTAGCATGGGGAACCTTATCAAATGCCTTGTTGATATCCGCATACACCACATCTACTGCTCGACCTTCATCAACCTATTCTGTCACTTCCTCGAAGAACTCAATAAGATTTGTGAGGCATGACCTTCCCCTCACAAATCCATGCTGACTGCCTTTAATCACGCTATGCTTTTCCAAATAGTCATAAATCCTATCCCTCAGATTTCTTTTCAAACTTTGCTGACCACAGACGTAAGACTGCCTGGTCTGTAATTGCCAGGGATTTCCCTATTCCCCTTCTTGAAAAGAGGAACATCATTTGCCTCCTTCCAATCCTCCGGTACGACTCCTGTGGAGATTGAGGAGGCAAATATCCTCGCCAGCGGCTTGGTAACCTCCTTTCTCGCTTCCCGGAGCAGCCTCGGATAAATCTGGTCTGGCCCTGGGGACTTATCAATCTTAATGTTTTCCAAAATTTCCAGCACATCAACTTCATCAATTTTGATCTTTTCAGGCCTGTATCCCAGCTCCTCAAATTTCTCATTCACAACAAGGTCCAAGTGAAAACCGAAGCAAAAAATTCATTTAAGGCTTCCCCATCTGCTCAGACTCCACACACAAGTTCCCTACGCTATCTCTGATTGGCCCTACCTTTTCCATGATCAATATCTTATTACTTATTTTTTTTGAGTGCGAGCAGCAGCTGAGTTTAAACGATCCTGGAAGGCTACAGCTAAGGTGAGACAGTTTGTTTTAAAATTACTTAACGGTAGCGGGCAACGGTGTTTATTTTTCTCTTCACAGAAAGAGCGGGAGCAGCAGGGGGAAGTGACGACGACCAGAGGGGCAGCCGGGAAGGAAAGCAGTGAGTATAAATACTCACCCATCGACGCCAACGGTCATTTTGAGTGCGAGCAGCAGCTGAGTTTAAGCGAACCCGGAAGGCTTATAAAAGCGCGCAGGAGAGGAACCCGAGGCACTACAGAGGTAGTGCCTCCCACCCTCCATCCTCCTCTAACCTAATAATAAGACCCGTTGTGGTAAGTAGGTAAGTGTTGCATTTTGCTTGTTCAATTCTTTAGACCTAGTTTTTTTTTTAAAAGGTTACTTTTAGAGGGATGGCAGTGAAGGAAGTGCAATGTTCCTCTTGCAACATGTTTGAAGTGAGGGATGCCATGGACATCCCTGCTGATTACACTTGCAGGAAGTGCACCCATCTCCAGCTCCTCCAAGACCGTGTTAGGGAACTGGAGCTGGAGTTGGATGAACTTAGGATCATTCGGGAGGAAGAGGGGGTCATAGACCGGAGCTTTAGGGAAGTAGTAACTCCAAAGATTGCAGACAGACGGGTGACAGTGAGGGGGACTGGGAGGAAGCAGCCAGTGCAGGGACCCCCTGCGGCGGTTCCCCTCAAGAACAAGTATATCGTTTTGGATACTTGTGGGGGGGACGACTTACCAGGGGTAAGCAGTGGGGTTCAGGCCTCTGGCACGGAGCCTCTCCCCATTGCTCAGAAGGGAAGGGTGGAGAAGAGCAGAGCAATAGTTATTGGGGACTCGATAGTTCAGGGCACGGATAGGCGGTTCTGTGGAGGCGAGAGAGACTCACGTTTGGTATGTTGCCTCCCAGGTGCAAGGGTACTTGACGTCTCTGATCGTGTTTTCCGGGTCCTTAAGGGGGAGGGGGAGCAGCCCGAAGTAGTGATCCACATTGGCACCAACAACATAGGTAGGAGGAGGGCTGAGGATGTTAGGCAGGCTTTCAGGGAGCTAGGTTGGAAGCTCAAAGTTAGAACGAACAGAGTTGTTGTCTCTGGTTTGTTACCCGTGCCACGTGATAGAGAGTCGAGGAATAGGGAGAGAGAACAGTTAAATGCGTGGCTACAGGGATGGTGCAGGAGGGAGGGATTCCGGTATCTGGATAACTGGGGTTCTTTCTGGGGAAGGTGGGACCATTTAAACAGGATGGTCTACACCTGAACCTAAGGGGCACCAGTATCCTTGTTGGGAGGTTTGCTAGTGCTCTTGGGGGGAGTTTAAACTAACTCTGCAGGGGCATGGGAACCCAGACTGTAGCTTTAGGGTGCAGAACCTGGAGTGTAGGGAGGTTAGGAACATGGCAACAAT
>NC_057718.1:7386-30195 GCF_004010195.1 Chiloscyllium plagiosum | reverse complement strand
CTACCCGCCCTTAATTTAAAGCTATGCCCCCTTGTAATACCCGACTCAATACGCGGGAGAAGGTTCATACTGTCGGCCCTATCTAACCCCCTAATCATCTTGTACACCTCATTCAAGTCACCCCTAAACCTTCTTTTCTCTAGTGAAAACAGCCCCAAGTGCCTCAGTCTTTCCTCATACGATTTTCCTTCCATACCAGGCAACATCCTGGTAAACCTCCTCTGCACCCGTTCCAGTGCCTCCACATCCTTCCTATAGTATGGCGACCAAAACTGCACACAATATTCCAGATGCGGCCGTACCAGGGTCTTATACAACTGCATCATGACCTCAGGACTCCGGAACTCAATTCCTCTACCAATAAAAGCCAGTACGCCATATGCTTTCCTCACCGCACTATTTACCTGGGTGGCAACTTTCAGGGGTCTGTGTACATGGACACCAAGATCCCTCTGCTCATCCACACTACCAAGTATCCGACCATTAGACAAGTACCCCATCTTGTTCATAGGATGAGGGCACTGTTGGTCCGGCCAGCATTTATTGCCCATCCCAAGGAACTCTTAAGAGTCAACCACATTTGCTGTGGGTCTGGAGTCACATATAGGCCAGACCAGGTAAGTATGGCAGATTCCTTCCCTAAAGGACGTGAGTGAACCAAATGGGTTTTTCCAACAATCAGCAACGGATTCATGACCACCATTAGACCATCATTTTCATTGAATTCAAATCCCACCATCTGCCATGGCAGGATTCAAACCCAGGCCCCCAGAAACATTCCCTGAGTCTCTGGTTCAATAGCCCAGCAATAACACCACTAAGCCATCGCCTCCCCCCAGTTTACTTTTGCTGATGCTCCTATCTTGCTGTGAGGGTAGACAAGAGTCTCGGTTTGACACTTTGTCTAAAAGGTGGTGCCTCAGACAGTGCAGTGCTCCCTCAGTGTTGCACTGGAGCCTTTGACACTTTGCATTCATATCTCAGTAACGCAGTCTGGCAAGTAAAGGTTAATTTCTAACTAGTCAGCATGGTTTTGTGAAGGGCAGGTCGTGCCTCACAAACCTTATTGAATTCTTTGAAAAGGTGACGAAGGAGGTTGATGAGGGGAAAGCGGTAGATGTGGTATATATGGATTTTAGTAAGGCGTTTGATAAGGTTCCCCATGGTAGGCTACTGCAGAAAATACGGAGATATGGCATTGAGGGTGAGTTGGAGGTTTGGATTAGGAATTGGCTGGATGGAAGAAGACAGAGGGTAGTAGTTGATGGCAAAGTTTCTTCATGGAGTGCCGTTACTAGCGGTGTTCTGCAAGGATCTGTTTTGGGACCATTGCTGTTTGTCATTTTTATAAATGACCTGGAAGAGGGGTTAGAAGGTTGGGTGAGCAAGTTTGCGGATGATACGAAAGTCGGAGGAGTTGTTGACAGTGAGGAAGGATGTGGCAGGTTACAGCGGGATATAGAGAAGCTGCAGAGCTGGGCAGAAAGGTGACAAATGGGATTCAATGTAGCTAAGTGTGAGGTGATTCACTTTGGTATGAGTCACAGAAAGATGGGGTACTGGGCTAATGGTCGGATACTTGGTAGTGTGGATGAGCAGAGGGATCTTGGTGTCCATGTACACAGATCTCTGAAAGTTGCCACCCAGGTAAATAGTGCGGTGAGGAAGGCATATGGCGTACTGGCTTTTATTGGTAGAGGAATTGAGTTCCGGAGTACTGAGGTCGTGTTGCAGTTGTATAAGACTCTGTTGCGGCCGCATCTGGAGTATTGTGTGCAGTTTTGGTCGCCATACTATAGGAAGGATGTGGAGGCACTGGAACGGGTGCAGAGGCGGTTTACCAGGATGTTGCCTGGTATGGTAGAAAGGTCGTATGAGGAAAGGCTGAGGCACTTGGGGTTGTTTTCAATGGTGTAAAGAAGGTTTAGGGGTGACTTGATAGAGGTGTATAAGATGATTAGGGGTTTAGATAGGGTCGACAGTGAGAATCTTTTTCCACGTATGGAGTCAGCTATTACAAGGGGGCATAGCTTTAAATTAAGGGGTGGTAGGTATAGGAGAGATGTTAGGGGTAGATTCTTTACTCAGCGAGTCGTGAGTTCATGGAATGCCCTGCCAGTAGCAGTGGTGGACTCTCTCTCTTTATGGGCATTTAAACGGACATTGGATAGGCATATGGAGGATAGTGGGCTAGTGTAGGTTAGGTGGGCTTGGATCGGCGCAACATCCAGGGCCAAAGGGCCTGTACTGCGCTGTATTTTTTCTATGTTCTATGTTCTATGTACTCACATATGAGTAAAATGCCTTTAGGTTCGCCCTAAACCTTCCTGCCAAGCCTTTTTCATGCCCCCTCCTGGCTCTCCTCAGTCCATTTCTAAGCTCCTTTCTAATAAGCCTGTAATCCTTTAAAGCTGTGCTAGACCCTTGCTTCCTCCACCTTATGTAAGCTGCCTACTTCCTTTTGACAAGAAGCTCCTCTGTTGTCATCATCCAAGGTTCCTTAATCTTATCCCTTCTTACCTGTCTCAGAGAAACAAATTTGTGCATCACTCGCAACAATGCTCCTTTAACAGTCTCCACATGTCTGCTGTGCCCTTTCTGTGGAACAATTGCTCCCAGTCTGTACTTCCCAACTCCTGTCTAATAGCATCATAATTTCCTTTTCCCCAATTAAATATCTTCCCTCTGTAACTACTCCTTTCCCTCTCCAAGGCTATGGAAAAAATAAGGCAGTTGTGATCACTGTCACCAAAGTGTTCTCCCACCATGAGATCTGATGCCAGTCCTGGCCTATTGCCGAGCACCAAATCCAAAATGGCCTCTCCCCTCATCGGCCTGTCTACATACTGAGTAAGGAAACCCTCCTGAACACACCTGACAAAAACGGCTTCATCCAAACCATCTGCACTAACGATGTTCCAGTCGATATTGGGAAAGTTGAAATCACCCATAACAACGGAAGAGCCTTGGGAAAAGTTGATGGGCAGAGAGATCTGGGAGCGCAGGTCCATTTTACCCTGAAGGTTGCTGCTCAGGTGGATAGAGTGGTCAAGAAGGCATATGGTATGGTTGCCTTCATTGCACGGGGTACTGAGTATAAGACGTGGCAAGTCATGTTAACATTGTACAAGACATTGGTTCGGCCGTATTTAGAATACTGTGTACAGTTCTGGTCGCCACATTACTAAAAAGATGTGGACGCTTTGGAGAGGGTGCAAAGGTTTACGGGGATGCTGCCTGATATGGAAGGTGCTAGCTATGAAGAAAGGATGAGTAGGTTAGAAAAAGGGAGATTGAGGGGGAACCTGATTGAGGTTTACAAAATCATGAAGGGTATAGACAGGGTGGATAGAGACAAGCTTTTTTCCCAGGGTGAAGGATTCAGTAATGAGAGGTCACGGTTTCAAGGTGAGAGGTGGAAAGTTTATGGGAGATACACTCGGCAAGTACTTCACACAGAGGTTGGTGGGCGTTTGGAACGCATTTCCAGCAGAGGTGGGAGAGGCAGGCACGACAGATTCATTTAAGATGCATCTGAATAAATGCATGAGTAGATGGGGAGCATACAGGTGCTTAGGAATTGACCGACAGTTTTCGACAGTAGATTTGATCGGCTCAGGCTTGGAGGGCCGAAGGGCCTGTTCCTGGGCTATAAATTTTCTTTGTTCTTTGTACTCGCGCACACACACACGCCCGATAAACAAAATCTCGGCAATTTCAAGTTGAAAGAACTTTGCCCAGATATTAGTGTAACTCATGACAAAAGTAAAAATTGAGAGATTGTCCAAAATGCTTCTGAAGATATTCTACTCGCACAAGCTGCTAGCAATGGGATTTCATCCTGGAACAGTTGGATTTGGCTGAATTCGCTTTGCATTAGGCAGTGAGGAGATTCCAATGAATTCTGGTCAGGGATAGCCCAAAGAGTAGCACGGAGGCTCAGTGGTTAGCACCGCTGCTTCACAGCACCAGGAACTTGGGTTTGATTCCTGCCTCGGGCGACTATCTGCGTGGAGTTTGCACATTCTGGGCGGCACGGTAGCACAATGGTTAGCACTGCTGCCTCACAGCGCCAGAGACCTGGGTTCAATTCCCGCCTCAGGCGACTCTCTGTGTGGAGTTTGCACATTCTCCCCGTGTCTGCGTGGGTTTACTCCAGGTGCTCCGGTTTCTTCCCACAATCCAAAAATGTGCAGGTTAGGTGAATTGACCATGCTAAATTGTCCGTAGTGTTAAGTGAAGGGGTAAATGTAGGAGTATGGGTCCGGGTGGTATACGCTTCGGCGGGTCGGTGTGGACTTGTTGGGCCGAAGGGCCTGTTTCCACACTGTAAGTAATCTAAACAACCCTGCTATATTTGCATTTTTCCAAAATCTGCTGGTCTATGAGTTCTTCAATCTCTATACTGCTATTAGGGAGTCTGTAGAAAGCCCCCAATGAGGTGGCTGCTCCCCTGCTGTTCCTAACTCCCACCCATACTGACTCAGTAGATAAACCTTCCTCAACAACCTTCCTTTCTGTAGCTGTAATGCACTCCCTGCTTAGCAATGCCACCCACCTCCTCTTTTCCCACTCTCCCTGTTCTTTTTAAACATTCTAAACCCTGAAACATCTAGCAACCATTCCTGCCCCTGTGAAACCCACGTTTCTGTTATGGTCACAACATTGTAGTCCCAAGTACTGATCCATGCTCTAAGTTCATCACTCTTATTTCTGACACACCTTGCGTTAAAGCATTCACACTTTAACCGATCCCTTTGTTTCATCGGGTGAGAAACCTTCTCGATAGATTCACTACATCCTGTCACTGTCCCATCTGCAACTGTCCCCCTCTCAGATATGTGGCTTTGATTCCCACCCCCGCTGCCAAACTAGTTTCAACCCTCCCGAACCACAGAAACAAATCTCCCACCCAGGACATTTGTGCCCCTCCAGTTCAGGTGCAACCTCCTTCATGTACAGCTCCCACCTTCACCAGAAGGTATCACAATGGTCTAGGTATCTGAAGCCCTCTCTCCTGAACTAGGGAGAGGCGTATTGAAACCGCCTGCAGAGCTTCCCTCCTGCGGCAGCCCTAGTTGGGTTCCTAGTTATGGGAAAAGGGCTTTGTCATTGTATGCAGCCTGTGGATGCTGCCGCTGGGGAAGTGGTCTGTTGCAGTGTCCGGAGTGGCTCGGGAGTTGTAAGGCATCTGGGCAACCCTGCCTAGTCCCTGACTTTCACTCCCTAACCAAATGTCCCACTCTCCTACAGTTACAGCATTGTCCTGGACCATTGCAGTGACCTGATGCTGTGTGTCCTGTGGTCTGGTTAGGAACATCTGAGGGAACATCTCTTTCTGGCTGGGATTGGGAAACAGCTGATTCCTGTCCAGGTTGTTCCTTGACGTTAACGTGTCCTCCCATTCTGCTGTTCGCCAGGACAAGTTGTGTGATTTATATATTTGGACATAGACTGGCAACATGCAGTTTACAAGGGTGTGTATTGCAACTTGTTGGTTTTCTAACAATGGGATGCCTGCTGAACAATCCCAAATTTCTTCAAACTGGGCCATTAAGTCTGGGAGGGATGGTTCTGCTTTTACAGACACTGGGTTACAGCACCAAAATCAGCGCACTGCTTTGCACTGGTCTTTATGGCCTCTTTTACAGTGTTGTTCAGCCAGCACTCCTAGTCCGGAGTAGATTCCCAGGGTCAGGCAGGGAATTCTATGGAGGAACAAACAGTTCCCCAGTGGGATCCATGTGCAAGTTGCAGCAGGGTCTGTTTGTCTTGGGGCAGGCAATTATAGATGGCTGAAATTTGCTCTCGCCAATTGTAGAATGGCATTGGCCTTTTTAAGCGGTCTGGGGCATCCTATAGCATGGTCCGGACCTCCACATGGGTCAGGGACTTGTCATTTGGAATGGAGCTGATCACGATGCGAGGGAGTGGATGGTCTCTGTCCTGTTAGTTTTGGGCAGCAGCACTGCTGTGGGTAACTATGGTGTTTCTGGTGGTGTCTGGCGGCTGTGTTGAATTGGGCCGTTCTGTGGCCCCTGTTTCCTGCTGTAAGCCCTTCTGGGGCGGGGTCGTGATGGATGCAACCACCTCCTCTAGCAGAGGGTCTGATTCCGGAGATGGGAGGGGCAGTTTGGGGTATTGCAGGCATAGGGCAGCAGGGCTGCGACTGGGCATTATGGGGAAGTCCTGTTTAGGGGGACTGTGGCAGCGATCTTTTATATTAGGGGACTGGTGCTTCTTCACAACTTCCCTGAACTTCCCCAGACACTGCAGCATGTGGGCAATGTTCAAGGAGGGGGTCCCCATATTACCCCCCCCAGCCCCAAAGGCCATGGTGCAATAGTCAATTTTTCAAATTTGAAGGACCCACCATATGACCAATATCTGTGCTCCCATGCTGTTAAAACAGCTTCTGAGTTGAGTTCGTGGGATTTGAACGGAGCTTTCGAGGAATTCAGTGAATGCACCTGCCTCCAGACAGCCCAGCTATCAGTCACTGCTAGTTAAATAAATAATCAAATGTAGGACAAGGTAATTACTGACTGTAATGTAAACAACTTTTGGATTTTCTGAAAAACCTTCTCTGTTTCTGGTTACACTTCAGCCCCACCCTCCTGATCTTCGGACACCCGGTACAGAGGGGGAGGGCAGGTCAGAGGACCTCCTCGTGGCTCTGCTCATGGGCCCGGCCAAACTGGCCATAAACAGGTCCAGGCAGCGGGCCGTGGAGTGGGTCGTTAGGGCCGACTGCCTGACCCTCTTCCGCAGTTACGTTAGAGCCAGTGTATCTCTGGAGAAGGAGCACACGGTGTCCACCAACAACCTGGAGTTGTTCAGGGAGAGGTGGGCGCCGCAGGGAGTGGAGTGCATTAGTTCCCCCTCCAACTCTATTTTGATTTAATCCCTGCCCTCCCCTTCACTGTTTGATCACTCAGCATTGCCCTTTGATGTGAAGGGCACTGCTTGTCACTGGCCACTCGGGTGTTTTCCTTTCTTCCTGGTGGTGGAAATTGCATAAAGATTTGTACACCTTGTGTTTCTCACTGTGTCTCACACCTGCACACACACAACATAAAAAAGCCAGGAAATTCAAAAAAGAAGAACAAAAGGAAAACAAAATGCCAAACAAAACCAACCTCCTGACTGCTTGGTTAATATAGTTGACAAGCCCAAGGCAGAGGAACGTTCGTAAAATCACTCAGGCATGCAATGACAGACCACAGACAAACACTGACAAACTACAAAACAATCACTTGAAAACCACAAGCAGGCAATACAAACCACAAGACAAGCAAACAGGCCAGCAGCTGTGTCACTTTGTCAACTTCCCTAATCTGGGGATTTAGTAAGTGAGAATTTAATAGCAGTCTCTCCTTCTGTCTTGTGGGAGCAGCTGCTGGTCCGTCTTTCCCCTGGATGGATCAGGCACACGGCTGCTCTCTGGCTCAAATCAGATCACGTGTCTGCCTAAATGGATATAATTTGGGTACAATTTGGGAGCTCAGCAGCCTGCTGCTCGAGCAGGGTAAACCAGCTCAGTGCCGAAATGTTGAGAGAGAAGGGCCTGCCAACTAATGCCAAACTGTCGGAGAATTGAGCCCAATGGATCAGAGAGCACAAAGGAGGGTCATAGTGAAATTGACAAGTGGTTTATTAGGAGGAGAAAGTGAGGACTGCAGATGCTGGAGATCAGAGCTGAAAATGTGTTGCTGGAAAAGCGCAGCAGGTCAGGCAGCATCCAGGGAACAGGAGAATCGACGTTTTGGGCATGAGCCCTTCCTCAGGAATCATTACACAAAGTGATATCACAGAAGAAAAATTAACCAGGCTGACACAGAACTGATTCTCTGCCAAGTTGGCCAAATGCTCTTCCCCCGAACAGAAAGTGTAGGCATATTTTTTATAAGGGTACAACACAAAGGTGATATTTGTGAAGCAGTTACACGACAATGGCGAAAATTGGAAACTGATTAAAACAAGAATAAACTGAAAGGAAAGTAATCGAGCGTCCGGCAGCAGCAATTAATTTATAATTGACTCAGGAGATTCCAGCCATCTCCGTGAGTGGGTGAGAATGTCTTTTGGAGGATTCTTCATTGTCTTTCCTGTCCAGGCTAGTATGTGTAAATGTCCCTTCACCTGACATCCAGGTGTGTCCATTGTGTTCCTCCTGCAAGCGAAGTCTTCCGAGGCCTCACGGTCTGCCTCTTTGTTTATGTGGTATCAGTTTCAATGGGACTGCTGTCCATTGAAACTTGCTGCCTTTTTTTAACAATTCAGTGAGTGAAGCAGCCACACTGCTAAAGTTTGGCACAAACTTTCGGTAAAATCCACTCAATCCCAGGAACTGTAGTACTGTTTTTTTTTCATTGACAGTATGGGAAATTCCCAATTACTTTTGTTTTCACATCCCGTGGGGCCATTTGTCTGTGTCCAGGAAGGTGACTTGGGCTTTGGCAAATTCACTTTTAGGTAAGGTTACCACCAAACCTGCCTTCCAAAATCGATTGAACAAGTCCAATAAATGCTGTAAATGTTTCTTCCATGAGTGACCAAAAATCACCAGGTGATCAATATACACCACACAGTTGGGTAATCCAGCAATGACCTTATTAGTCAGTCTCTGAAATATAGCTGGAGCATTTTTCTTACCAAATGGCACGACTTTGAACTGATATAGTCCATTTGGTGTTAAGAAAGCTGAAATTGCCTTTGCTCTCTCTGACAGAGGTACTTGCCAGTAGCCTCTGAGCAAGTCGAACTTAGAGATGTAAGTTGTGTGTCCCACTATTTCAACACAGTCCTCCAACCATGGAATTGGATATGCATCAGTCTTTGTAACTGTGTTGACTTTGCAATAGTTCACACGTAACCATTGGGTACCATCTGGCTTAGGCGCCATGACCATGGGTGAGCTCCAGTTACTGTAACTCACTTTGATTATGCAATAATGGCGCATGCGCTCTATCTCCTTCTGAACCTGTGCCAACTTCAGCGGCATTTGCCTATAAGGGTGTTGCTTAATCAGAACAGCATCTCCTATATCTACATCATGATTAGATTAGGTTCCCTACAGTATGGAAACAGGTCCTTCAGCCTGACACTCTGAAGAGTAACCCTCCCAGACCCATTCCCCTAACCTATATTTACCCCTGACTGATGCATCTAACACTATAGGCAATTTAGCATGGCCAATTCACCTGACCTGCACATCTTTTGGATTGTGGGAGGAAACTGGAGCACCCAGAGGAAACCCACGCAGACACATGGGTGGCACGGTGGCACAGTGGTTAGCACTGCTGCCTCACAGCGCCAGAGACCCGGGTTAGGCTATTCAGTCCATTCTGTCCATACTAGCGATGTAACTGTGAAAACTGACTCTTCTGCCCCACTTTCTGACCACAGTCCAAAAACAATGTGCAGGTTAGGTGAATTGGCCAAGCTAAATTGCCTGTAGTGTTAGGTGAAGGGGTAAATGTAGGAGAATTTGTCTGGGTGGGTTGCACTTCGGCGGATCCGTGTGGACTTGTTGGGCTGAAGGGCCTGTTTTCACACTGTAACTAATCTAGTTCATGGGGAGAATGTACAAACTCCACACAGATTGTCACCTAAGGTGGGAATTGAACCTGAGACCCTGGCACTGTGAGGCAGCAGTGCTAACTCTGAGCTGACATGCATCCCTAATCATATACAATTAGCTTGGTACTTCCCAGTTTATTTCCACATATCTCCCCATCTGATAGTAATAACTCTTTCAGGTCATTTTGATTTTCTTGAGGAAGGTAACTCAATAATTTATCACAAGTTTTGACAACTTCCTCACTGTCCAATCTGATCTGAGGAATGTCCAATTCAGAATCCTCTGAACATGGTACTTCCTTCTGTGCTGTAATCATTAACACTTTCTCCTCTTGCTTTCCTTCCCTATCAAAATACCTTTCCAGCATAGTCACATGACACACACTGTGAGAATTCTTCCTGTCTGAAGTCCTTTTCAAATAGTTTGCCCCACTCAATTTCCTCTCAATTTGATAAGGTCCACTAAACTTGACTTTTAAAGGTTAACCTGTCACTGGAAGTAACACCAATACCTTATCCCCAATTGCAAAATTGTGAATTTGTGATTTCTAATCCACCTCCTGTTTCATTGTATGCTGTGATACTTGTAAATACTGTCTAGCCAACTCTCCAGCTCTATTTAATCGTTCTCTAAAATTTAACACATAGTCCAAATGGGTGTTCTCTGAATTCTGACTTATTAATTTCTCATTAATCAATTTTAATGGTCCTCTTACTTCATGCCCAAAAATTAATTTGGTCGATTCAGTCGGTGCATTCTGATCGCAAAAAGTACAAACGCAACTTCCTTATCCTAATCATCAGAATAATCCAGACTATAAGGCCTCAACATGGTCTTCAATGTTAATGCAATCTCTCTAGTGCTCCCTGTGATTTTGGATGGCACACAGTAGATTTGAATTGCTTTATTCCCAAATTATCCGTAACCTCCTTGAATAGTTTTAATGTGAAGTTTGATCCTTGATCTGACTGGATCTCTATTGATAGTCTATATCTAGTAAAATATTTAAGTAATTCTTCTACAATCCTTTTTGCTGTGATGTTGCAGAATGGGATTGCCTCTGGAAATCTAGTTGACACATCCATTATTGTTAATAAATATTTATTCCCACTTTTTGTTTGAAGTAGGGAACCTACACAATCAATCAAGACTCTTGTGAAAGGGTCCTTAAATGCTGGAATAGGTATTAAAGGTGCAGGTCTTATTACTGCCTACAGTAATACAGTAATACGGCAAAACTACATATTTGTGTAGTCCAGGCCAATAAAAATGTCTTTGTATTTTAGACTGTGTTTTCCTCACCCCAAAGGACCTCCAAGTGGTATCTCGTGTGTAACTCACAGTGTCTCCTTCCTATACCCTACTGACAAAACAATTTGATGAATCTCTGCCCATTTCTCATCTGCTTGAATGTGTGGTGGTCTCCATGTCCACATTAAGACATCATTTGTTAAGCAATAACACATAGGGATGTGTTCACTCTCCTCTGTAAATGACTTTTGTACTACTATTTTAACTTCTCATCTTTCTGCTGTAACTCAGCTGAGCAGAGCTAAAGATACTTGCATATTTGCCTATTTGCTCCTGCTCTCTCCCACTTATCTGATGGAAAATCTTTTGATCTCTCCTGTTTCAACTTGTGATTGCACAATCTGGGAAAATTTCTGGATAAACATTTTTCATGTCTTCAGTTGTCTGCATCTCCACTGGCTTTTCAGCTAGAATAGGCAGCACACCTCCTGGTGAGTCAGCTATATCATTCACAAGGACAAATTGTATTCCTGGAGCTGAGAGTTTGTCCAGTACCCCTACCACAAATTCTTCACTCTTCTCTGGACTCTCTAGCCTTATTTTACATAAGTGAACACTTTTTGTCTCACCATGAATTCCTGTTACCAGTACCTTTTCTGGCAAGAGACCGTCAGGAGTGCATATCTCCTCAACCTTCAGCTTTACAGACTGAGAGGATCCTTTGTCCCTTAATATTGTAACCTCTTCACCTGCTACTCCTGGCCAATGTGAATAAACTTTACCCTTGCATCTAGTACACTCTGAGGCAGTTCCTTTGTGCTTCTTTTTTACTAGTCCAACAAAACTCCAAGGCTTGCCCTGTTTTCGTACACCTGGCTTTCTCCTAGCCCACCAACATTGTGATTTTGTGTGGCCCACTTTATTACAATGAAAAAATTGGAGCTTTTTAACTTCTTTGTCCCCCTCAAGGGTTTCTTTTTTACCCAGCAGTAAGTTATCCTTCTGATCTTCACTGAGATCTACTTTTCTCTTTCCATGTGAGGATTTCTCTTTGCCCCAGTTTCTATCCCTCATAGACTGAAATTGATTCTGGAAGCCAAACTGGGTTTTCTGGACCAGCTCATAATCATCAGACACTTCAGCTGCTAACTTTGTCGATTTAACTCTCTGCTCTTCCACATGAGTATGCACTACTTCAGGAAGTGAATTTTTGAATTCCTTCAAAATAAGTACCTTTCTAAGGATTTTATAGGTTTGCCTGATTTTTAGAGCTCTGATCCATCAATCAAGATTACTTTGATCCTTTCAAACTCAATATAGTTTTGACCAGGGTGCCGCCTTAGATTCCTGAAACATTGTCTATAGGCTTCTGGCACAAGCTCATATACACTTAAAATGGCTTTTTTACACCTCCTCATACTCCCCACATACCTCCTCTGATAGTGATGCAAATAACTCACTAGCCCTACCAACAAATTTCATTTGCACCAACAAAACCCACAATGCCACTGGCCACTGCATGTGTTTAGCCACTTTTTCAAATGAGATGAAAAAGTCTTCCACATCCTTCTCATCAAATTTCAGCAATGTTTGAAGGTACTTAAACAGTTTCTCACTCGGCTTCTGACTACCAGGAGCTTGCTCATCCTCACTGAGCCTACCCTCAGCCTTTATCTCCAGCCTTTTCAGCTAACTTTCCTTTTTAAGCATCAGTTTCTGAAGTTCAAAAGCTCTCTCTTTTTCTCTCTTCTGCTTTTAATTGTAACTCAAACTGTTTCATTTCTGTTGCTCTTTCCTTATCTCTCGCCTCTAAATCAAGCTGCTTCGTTTGCAATCAAATTTTTGCCCTCCCTACAGATTAGATTACTTACAGTGTGGAAACAGGCCCTTCGGCCCAACAAGACCACACCGCCCCACCGAAGCGCAACCCACCCATACATTTACCCCTTACTTAACACTATGGGCAATTTAGCATGGCCAATTCACCTGACCTGCACATCTATGTGACTGTGCGAGGAAACCGGAGCACCCGGAGGAAACCCACGCAGACACGGGGAGAACGTGCAAACTCCACACAGAGAGTCGCCTGAGGCGGGAATTGAACCCGGGTCTCTGGCGCTGTGAGGCAGCAGTGCTAACCATTGTGCCACCGTGCCGCCCACAGTGGGGTTGCCCTGTTAGTTAAGAATGAGATTAAATCTATGACACTGATGTCATGGGGTCAGAAGGATATGGAGTCTGTGTGGGTGGAGCTGAGGAACCACAAAGGCAAAGATTCTGATGGTTTCTCCAGCAAGTTTAAATGCTGAGTTATTGCTGTAATTTCCTTTCGTCACAGAAGCAGGCAGTTCCAATTCTAGTTGGTCTGCTAATTAATGCAGCTTGGTCTTATTCACCTTCTGCAAAACTTGTGACTTCAAACTTGAGAGTCGGGGGAAGGCGACAGGGAGTATGGAGTCAAGTAATAAGATAAGCAGCAGGTTAGCGTGTGTGCAGGGTTTAAGATCAAGGCAGGCTAGGAATGAAACAAAAAGGAAGGATAACTTAGGACATATTACTAGAGATGTTGGAAATCACGAGGATAAGAAAATTAGCATTAAGGCGCTTTACCTGAATGCTCATAGTATTCATAACAAAGTAGATGAATTAATGGCAGAAATCATCGTGAATGATTATGATGTGGTAGGCAACACAGAGACATGGTTGCAGGGTGTTCAGGACTGGCAGTTAAGCATCTACAGATTTACAACTTATCGAAAAGACAGGAAGGTGGGCAGAGGCAGTGGGGTTGCCCTGTTAGTTAAGAATGAGATTAAATCTATGACACTGATGTGGATATGGAGTCTGTGTGGGTGGAGCTGAGGAACCACAAAGGCAAAAAAACCATAATGGGAGTTATGTACGGGCCACCTAACAGTGGTCAGGACCAGGGGCACAAGATGTGCCGGGAAATAGGTAACACATGTCAGAAAGGCAAGGTCATGGTGATCATGGGGGACTTCAATATGCAAATGGGCTGGGTGAATAATGTTGCCGGTGGATCCAAAGAATGGGAATTCATGGAATGCTTATAGGATGGCTTTTTGGCACAGCTTGTGATGGAGCCCTCAAGGGAACAGGCTATTCTGGACTTAGTGCTATGTAATGACCCAGACTTTATAAAAGATCTTAAAGTTAGGGAAAACTTAGGGGACAGTGATCATAATATGGAAACAGAGCCGAATGGAGAAGACAGTAGAGCAACAATGACAGCAGTTTCTGGGTGTAATTGAGGAGTTAGTACAGAGGTTCATCCCAAAGAAAAGAAAGATTATCCGGGGATTGGGTGGAGGGAGGGTGGTGTGTGTGTGTGTGTGATTAGACAGCCATGGCTGACAAAAGAAGTCAGGAAATGTATCAAAGAAAAAGAGAGAGCCTATAAAGTGGTCAAGAGCACTGAGAAATCTGAAGTTAAAAATCACACAACACCAGGTTATAGTCCAACAAATTTAATTGGAAATACTAGCTTTCGGAGCGATGCTCCTTCATCAGGTGATTGTCCTTTCAATCAGGTGATTGTCATCAGTCGACAATCACCTGATCAATGAGCGTCGCTCCGAAAGCTAGTGCTTCCAATTAAAGTTGTTGGACTATGACCTGGTGTTGTGTGATTTTTAACTTTGTACACCCCAGTCCAACACCGGCATCTCCAAATCACGAGAAATCAGAAGATTGGGAAGACTACAAAAAACAAAAAGAGGATAACAAAGAGAGAAATAAGGAAGGAGAGGATCAAATATAAAGGTAAGCTGGCCAGTAATATTAGAAGTGATAGTAAATGTTTCTTTTAATACGTAAGAAACAAACGAGAGGCAAAAGTAGACATTGGGCTGCTCCAGATTGATGCTGGAAGGCTAGTGCTGGGCAATAAGGAAATAGCTGTAGAAATTAATAAGTACTTTGTGTCAGTCTTCACAGTGTAAGTTATGAGTAATATCACAATAATTAAGGAGAGTCAGGGGCAGAGTTGAGTATGGTAGCAATTACAAAAGAGAAAGTGCTACAAAAGCTAAAAGGTCTAAAAATTGATAAACCTCCTGGTCTTGATGGGTTGCATCCTAGAGTTCTGAGAGAGGTGGCTGAAGAAATAGCGAAGGCGTTGGTTGTAATCTTTCAAAAATCACTGGAGTCAGGGAAAGTCCCAGATGATTGGAAAATCGCTGTTGTAACCCCCTTGTTCAAGGAAGGATCAAGACAAAAGATGGAAAATTATAGGCTGATTAGCCTAACCTCGGTTACAGGTAAAATTCTAGAATCCATTGTTAAAGATGAGATTTCTAAATTCTTGGAAGAGCAGAGTTGGATTAGAACAAGTCAGCATGGATTTAGTAAGGGAAGGTTGTGCCTGATAAACCTGTTAGAATTCTTTGAAGAGGTAACAACTAGGTTAGACCAGGGAAACCCAGTGGAAGTTATCTACCTGGACTTCCAAAAGGCCTTTGATAAGGAGCCTCATGGGAGGTTGCTGAGTAAGGTGAGGGCCCATGGTGTTTGAGGTGAGCTGCTGGCATGGATTGAGGATTGGCTGTCTGACAGAAGGCAGAAAGTTGGGATAAAAGGTTCTTTTTCGGAATGACAGCCGGTGATAAGCGGTGTCCTGCGGGGTTCAGTGTTGGGGCCGCAGCTATTCACGTTATATATTAATGATCTGGATGAAGGGACTGGGGTATTCTGGTGAAGTTTGCCAATGATACGAAGTTGGGTGGACAGGCAGTTAGTACTGAGGAAGTGGGGAGGCTGCAGAAGGATCTAGACAGTTTAGGAGAGTGGTCCAAGAAATGGCTGATGAAATTCAATGTGAACAAATGCGAGGTCTTGCACTTTGGAAAAGAACATACACTTCCAGAAAACTTTCAGCGACTGAAAGAGCCATACCTATCCCAAACTTTGTCTACCTAATTAAACCAACACCCGAAATACCACTCACCATTTAAAATCCTGCAAAGACCCCCCAGTCTGTTATAGTCTAGGCCAGACCACTCAAAACATTCTTGAGCAGGCAGCCCCATACCACAACTTTGTTTCGGTAAGTGTACAATGAAAATTACTCCGAGTAAGCTAGCTAGGTTGACTACCAGATTTTAAAACAGACAAAACAAAATTCAGAAAATTACACAACGAAAGACTAAGAACAGAATAAAGAACCCGTACATAACTCAGACTATCCAAACTTGACTTAATTATGCTGTTCCGAATAAACACAACAGTCCCAAGGTGCAAACCCCCTTAAAGACCAGTAAAAATGGAACAAATGCTTACAGGTTGAAGTTAGAAGGGCAGAAGGAGAGAGAGAGCCTATTCACACAGTCCACTGCTGAACATCCAACTAGTTCTGGACTGAACTGCTCAGCTAGAGAGCTGACCACTCCCCTGTCATTGTACAGGTCACTTTGGCCTGAAGTCTCATCTGTTTACATATAAACTAAAGGCCTCTCAAACACCTTTTCATATCTGTAACATACTAGTCTAATCGGAGCTGGTCTGTTTATGACCCCTCTGAAAAAAATTAAGGTCCCAGTATCCTTGAGAAAAGGAACAGCTTTGTGACTCAATCACATTGAAGAAACTTGATAATGAATATAAATAGGCAATAAATGCAGAAACAATGTGCAAGTGTTTATCTGTATATATACAAAGAAAGAAAGTAGCTCAAGTTTGATGTGTGACCCTGAGTGGAAGAGACTGGGGAATTGCGAATGGGAATGCGAAAATGACATGAAAATTATTTGGTCATCATTATACTAGACAAAAATGACTATCCCAATGAATGAAAGGCAAGGCTCTAGTGGGAGAAAATATCTTGTAACAGTCTATTCTTTTACAAGGGACATATTTTGAACAAACTAATGGGACTGAAGGCACAAAATATCACTGGGACTTTACAGCCTGTATCCATGGTTATTTGGTGAAATGGCTGCAGCGATAGTGAAGGCATTGGATGAAATATTCCAGAGCTCAATGGATTCAAGGAGGGTTCCAGCCGATTGGAAAACCACTAAAGGGCCTGTTCAAGAAACGAGGGACTAGATTAGAGTGGTGCTGGAAAAGCACAGCAGGTCAGGCAGCATCCGAGGAGCAGGAAAATCGACGTTTCGGGCAAAAGCCCTTCATCAGGAATAGAGGGAGTCAGGAAGCAGGAAAGTTTATGTCAGTTTGTTTTCTAACTTCTTGGGAAAAATTGAGTCCATTAACAAGACAGTAGTAGAAAGACCTAAATAATAAAACTTAATAATAAAAACCTTAATAATAACTTAATAATAAGAACCTCTTTGCTTCTATACTCAATCCCTCTTGTTATGAAGGCCAGCATGCTATTAGCCTTCTTCACTACCTGCTGCACCTGCATGCTTACCTTCATTGACTGGTGTACAAGAACACCCAGGTCTCATTTTACTGCCCCTTTACCTAAATTGATTCCATCTAGGTAGTAATCTGCCTTCCTGTTCTTGCCACCAAAGTGGATAACCATACATTTATCCACATTAAACTGTATCTGCCATGCATCTGACCATTCTCCTAACTTGTCCAGGTCACCCTGTAATCTCCTATCATCCTCATCACATTTCACCCTGCCACTCAGCTTAGTATCATCAGCAAATTTGCGAATGTTATTGCTCATACCATCTTCTTTACCATTAACATATATTGTAAAAAGTTGCAGTCCCAGTACTGATCCCTGCGGTACCCCACTGGTCACTGCCTGCCATTCCGAAATGGAGCAATTTATCACTACTCTTTGTTTCCTGTCAGCCAACCAACTTAGTTCAATCCAAGTTAGTACTTTGCCCCCAATACCATGCACCCTAATTTTGCTCACTAACCGCCTATGTGGGACTTTATCAAAAGCTTTCTGAAAGTCCAGGTACACTACATCTACTGGATCTCCCCCCGTCCATCTTCAGAGTTACATCCTCAAGAAATTCCAGAAGATTAGTCAAGCATGATTTCCCCTTCATAAATCCATGCTGATTCTGACCTATCCTGTTACTACTATCCAGATGTGTCGTAATTTCATCCTTTATAATCGACTCCAGCATCTTTCCCACCACTGAGGTCAGACTAACTGGTCTATAATTTCCTGTTTTCTCTCTTAAAAAGTGGTACATTAGCCACCCTCCAATCTGCAGGAACTGATCCCGAATCTATCGAACTCTGGAAAATAATCACCAACGCATCCACAATTTCTCGAGCCACCTCCTTCAGTACCCTGGGATGAACCATTTTTTTGCCTTTCACATACCTAAAAAAACTTTTATTATCCTCCTTTATATTATTGGCCAGTTTACCTTCGTACCTCATTTTTTCTCTGCATATTTCCTTCTTAGTAATCCTCTGTTGTTCTTTAAAAGCTTCCCAGTCCTCCGTTTTCCCACTTATCTTTGCTATGTTATTCTTTTTCTCTTTTAACTTTATATGTTTCTTAACTTCCCTCATCAGCCACGGCCACCCATGCCTCCTACTATGATCTTTCTTCCTTTTTGGAATGAACTGATCCTGCAACTTCTGCATTATACACTTCTGCATTGTTCCTCCACTGTCATCCCTGCTAAGGTATTGCACCATTGAACTTTGGCCAGCTCCTACCTCATAGCCCCATCGTTCCCTTTATTCAACAGAAATATTGTCACTTTCAATTGTACCCTCTCCCTCTCAAATTGCAGATTAAAGCTTATTGTATTATGGTCACTACTTCCCAATGGCTCCTTCACTTCGAGGTCCCTGACCAATTCTGGTTTGTTGCACAATACCAGATCCAGAATTGCCTTCTCCCTGGTCGGCTCCAGCACCAGTTGTTCTAAGAATCCATCTCTGAGGCACTCCACAAAGTCTCTTTCTTGAGGTCCAATACCATCCTGATTCTCCCAGTCTACTGCATGTTGAAATCCCCCATAACAACTGTAGTGACATCTTTGCGACAGGCCAATTTCAGCTCCTGATTTAACTTACATCCAACATCCAGACTACTGTTTGGGGGCCCTGTAGATAACACCCAAGAGGGTCTTTTTACCCTTAGTATTTCTCAGCTCTATCCACACTGACTCTACATCCCCTGATTCTAGGTCCCCCCACTCAACGGACTGAATATCATCCCTTACCAACATGGCCACCCCACCCCCTCTGCCCGTCAATCTGTCCTTACAATAGCACATGTAGCCTTGAATATGCATTTCCCAGGCCCTGTCCACTTGAAGCCATGTCTCAGTTATCCCCACAATATCATATTTGCCAATTTCCAAAAGTGCCTCATCCATCATATTTCTAATGCTTCGTGCATTCATGTATAGTATTTTTAATTTGTTACTGCCCTCGCCCTTCCCATCAACTCCTATTTCACTCAACCTTACAGCATGATCCCTTTCTGAGTTTTCTGCCTCATTGATACAGTTGTCTTTCTTGACTTCCCTTGTTCTAACTTTCCCTCCAATTTCCTTCTTAAACATCCAGTTTGTCCCCTCCCCCCCCGCTACTTAGTTTAAATGTAGCTGTGTTGCAGTAGCAAACCTGCCTGCCAGAATGCTGGTCCCTAACCTATTAAGGTACAAATTGTCTCTCTTGTAGAATTTATGCTTACCATAAAACATACCCCAGTGATCCAAGAATTTAAATCCTTGCTTCCTGCACCAGTTCCCCAGCCGCACGTTCAAGTCCATTATCTCCCTGTTTCTGGCCTCACCAGCCCGAGGAACTGGAAGCAAACCGATGTCTTTAACCCTGGCACCAGGAAGGCAACACACCATCCTTAAATCCCGTCTGCTGCCACAAAAACCCCGGTCAGTTCCTCTCACTATGGAGTCCCCTATTACCATGGCTCTGTGTGATGTCTGACTCTTCTGCTCTGTCTCCACGCCAACCTTTGATTGACAGACCTGGCCGCCTCGCGGACTGGCAGTGTCATCAGTCTCTACTGTTTCCAAAAGATTCAACTTGTTCCTGACAGGTACTTCCCCCGGGGTCTCTTGCACCTGTCTCCTCTCTGCCTTCCTCATCGTCTGCTCTCTTCGGCTCTCTTCTGGTACGATTGGTGTAATAACCTCGCTGAAGGTCTTGTCCAGAAAGATCTCGTTCTCTCGGATTAGCCGAAGGTCCTCGAGTTCCTTCATCAGCGCTGCAATATGCTCTGTCAGTAGCTGAACGTGCACACACTTTCCACACTTATACGTTCCAGACACACCAGAGTCGTTGACCTCCCACATCAAGCACGTAGCACACTGAACCAGCTTGGCAGTCATGTCTTCACCCTCTTCAACTGTGGCGTAATCACTTCACACAACCTCCTTGTCAAAGACTCCTGAGCTAAAGCCTCACTCTTCAATCCACAGGAACTTCCTTAGACCCTCTTTTTGGGGCAAGTCTGTGGACTTTTAATTTAGATTAGAGGAGGAGGGAGGGAGGAAGGCCCTACTTTGTAGGACCAGGGGTCTAGAACACACCCACTCAAATAACAATCACTTACCTTCCCGACTGGCTTTGCGCTCTGGCTTCACTTCCGCCCAGCTCCCTCCGCTCTCTGATGCGAAAAGAGATTCTTGAGGCTGATTTCTGAAATGAAGATTTCAATTCTCTAACAGTTGCAGGTTGGATCTGTGTGCAAAGATTAGAATAATAATTGGTGATCTTATTCAATATCATATTTGAACGCATATCTTCTCTCAGACATTAATGAATGTTCATAAGTCTCTACTCCAGAGAGTTATGGAGGCTAGATCACTACAGGTTTATGAAGAGGAGATGAATAGCATTTTGAAATATCAGAGAGTTTATGACAATGAAGATCTGACACAAAAGAAAGGTTGAGGTCTGTGGTAGATCGACCTTGATGCTCTTGAATGGTAGTGCAAGGCTGAGGGGCAGAATGGTGTCTTCTCATTATGTGAAGGCTTCATTGCCTTGGCCCAGATCGTTTTCATTTATCTCCTCCTCGAGCTCAGTGTTAAAGTACGTCTGAAGTGCCTTGTGATGTTTTACTATGATGAAAGTGCTGTGCAAATGCAAGTTAGCTCTCCTCATGGTAAGTCATTTAAGTAATAATTCGAAAGCATCGATGTTTACGTTATTCAGATTTGGGTTCCTCAACCTTTGCCTATCCTGAACTTTGTAGCCACACTCTCCAGTTCCAATCCTGAACATTCTGACACATTGCATAATAATATTCCTGGCTTGGATGTTAACCTGATGAGAAGTGATTTGTGTTTGACTGCCAGACAGCCCTGCTGCTGCTACTGTATCCTATACTTATGTCAATAATCACATCGTTGCTAAGTTTGTACCTCACCCGCTATTATGCAGACTTGATCCATGGAATGTAAAGTACGGAGAAGAGTAATTTTCTCCCGCTTGGTTTGTGCGCTGTTTACGTTCCACATGATCCACCTTCCAACCACATCATCAAAAACTATCAGGACTTCCTCCTCTTTCATCCTTCAGGCATTTGTGGAGCTTCTCTGCCAAAGGTATAGCGTCAATACAGCTCAGAAGAAGGCTATTCAGTCCATTCTGTCCATACTAGCGATGTAACTGTGAAAACTGACTCTTCTGCCCCACTTTCTGACCACTGTACGTGTCAAGACCATTCCTGTGATTCCCTCATTCCTCTATTAATAACTGCCATTCATTAGTAAATCCTGATCCACCGGAAGTGGAAAACACCTTATCACCATCTGCTTGCCCAATTGCCTTGTTAATTTTAACGTTCATTTGTTTTTCAGTCTTTTTTTGTGGAGGAAACAGCCTCAGACTGTTCAGTCATTTGTTAAAAAGTTACAGTCTCTCAGTTTTTCGTATCACCCTCTAAAATCTTCTTTGCAATCCCTGCAATATCCTTATTGCAATCCATAGGTCAGACCTATACGTAGTGCTCCCAGTCTAGTCTGACCATTGGAAGTAAGGGAACAGCCCGCTCCACAGTAACACATGGGTTCCAAATCGGATGATTCACCTCTTCTTTCATTTCTCATATACAGCCAGCTGTGCATCTCGCTAATTTCAGTTATGGTAATAAATCGCTGAAACTGGGCCTGTGCTGCTTGGAGAAGTGAAAGTTGACAGGGGATTTGATAGAACTGCTCAAAGTCACAAGGGCCCTGGACAAAGTTGATAGAGAGAAACGGTTCCCAATTGATGGAAGGATTGAGAAACAAAGTGTACAGATCAAGAGTAATTGGCAAAAGGAGCGATGGTGACAAGAGAAGTATTATCTTACAGTGATTGGTTCGGAACTGGAATGCTCTGTCAAAGAGTGCAATGGAAGGAGGTTCATTCGGTTAACTACAGATTATTGCCTGAAAAGGAAAAATGTGCAGGATTACTGTCAATGGCAGGAGGTGAATTGCTTATTAAAAGAGTCAGTGGGATGAATGTCCACCACCTGTGCTGTAGCAATCTGTAACATGTGCCTTCGGAAGAGGAGTTAGTTGAAAGATTTGAGATTAGGCCATGTTACATTCAGGAGAAAGTGAGGGCTGCAGATGCTGGAGATCAGAGTTGAGAGTGTGGTGCTGGAAAAGCACAGCAGGTCAGGCAGCATCCGAGGAGCAGGATATGTTACATTCAGCCTGGAGTGGCTGGTGAGGGTTGTGGCAAAGGCAAGTGCAGAAAACATTACTTTTGATCTGATATCATTGCTTGATTTCAGAACTTTATCCATCTTATTGTAAACTGTACACAGACAAGCATTGCTGCCACTTTCCTGTACTTTGGAGTTTTGCTTCCAAGAAGAGAACTGATAAATTGTCCTGTTCTATTGACATGAAGAAGGGTCCTTTGGGGAACACAAGCTAACAAACTGGCCATGAATGCATTGCTTGACAGCCTCACAAATGATTGCTGGCAAACAGCTTGCTTCTGACCTTATTGAAACAATCAGTAACGTTTGGGGAATTGACAGGACCAATGTGGAAAGATTGCTTCTCCTTGTGAGAGAGCCTGCAACCAGACAG
>NC_057718.1:0-4429 GCF_004010195.1 Chiloscyllium plagiosum | reverse complement strand
AAAAAAAGACTGAAAAACAAATGAACGTTAAAATTAACAAGGCAATTGGGCAAGCAGATGGTGATAAGGTGTTTTCCACTTCCGGTGGATCAGGATTTACTAATGAATGGCAGTTATTAATAGAAGGAATGAGGGAATCACAGGAATGGTCTTGACACGTACAGTGGCCAGAAAGTGGGGCAGAAGAGTCAGATTTCACAGTTACATCGCCAGTATGGACAGAATGGACTGAATAGCCTTCTTCTGAGCTGTATTGACGCTATACCTTTGGCAGAGAAGCTCCACAAATGCCTGAAGGATGAAAGAGGAGGAAGTCCTGATAGTTTTAGATGAAGTGATTGGAAGGTGGATCATGTGGAACGTAAACAGCAGCACAAACCGAGCGGGAGAAAATTATTCTTCTCTGCCTGATGCTGCCTGACCTGCTGTGCTTTTACAGCAACACATTTTTCAGCTCTGATCTCCAGCATCTGCAGTCCTCACTTTCTCCCAGATTCTGCAGTCCACCTGGCTGACCTCATTCCGAACTTTACATTTACCTTTAGTGATCCAGTGGAATTTGACATCACAGATAGTTGGTGAAAATGGGTTACTTAAGGTTGAGATGGATAGATTTTCAAACAGTATGACAATCAAGGGGCAAAGAGAGGCAATCGGACTAAAGGGTTATCAGATCAACCATGAATGGCCTACCTATGCCCTTTCCATTAAAGTCTTATCTCAGGCAGCATCTTTGTGAATCTCTTCTATACCCATTCCAGTGCAATCTTATCCTTCCCATAGTGTGGTAGACAGAACTGCACACAGTAGTCCTGCTGTAGTATTGCCGAAGATCTGAATTGCTCAACCTAACCTCCCTGCTGTTATAATAAGTGTCTTGAGTAATAAAGTGTCCCATGTGCGTTCTTAAATATTAAAGTCTCCCTAACTTTCAGGGATTTGTCTTTCTGCTGCCTTCCCGCCTCCACAACATTACCTTCCCTCTACCTACCTTTGTTTCATCTGTAAGCTTAGCACTAATACCCTCAGTTCCTTCATCCAGATTGTTAATATGCAATGTGAACAGTTGTAGTCTCAACACTGAACCCTGTGGAACTCAGCTAGTCAATGGCTGCAATCCTTTAAAAGACTCCTTTATCCCAATCTTGACCTCCTGCCATTCAGTCTAACCTCCAAGAGTGTCAGTATTTTGCCCCAAACACCATGAACACTTATCATATTCAGCACCTGGGGCATATCTTCAAAGGCTTCTGGACATCCACTTGCTCCGCTTTTGCAAACCTGTTCGTTAATGCCTCAACGCATTCTAACAGAACTGTCAGGTATGACCTCTGTTTGACAAAGACGTGCTGACTGAGCCCTATTTGACCATCCACTTCCAAGTACTCCACAATCTCATTCTTAGTAATGAACAATAAATCTAACCATTAGACAAAGGGTAGCTGAACCAGCCTGTAACCTTCCACTTTGTGTCACCATCCCCCTTTAAACAGGATGTTACAAGAGACATGTTCCTCTCTTCCTTGCTTGCACTTTCTGCTGTGCCTCCCAAATTAGAGCTACAAACTCCAGGCATTGCTCCTTCAAAGCCCTCCTTGCTCATCGCTCCTTCCAATCAACTCTGGCACGTTCCTCCATTATTCCTTTTTCACTACTTTTAATTGAAGGTACCATGAGATCTGATTCCAGCTTCTCCCTCTCAAACTGCAGCGTGACATTAATTATATTGAGGTCTCTGCAATGTAAGCTCCCTATTAAAATCTGCATCATAGAGGGCAGCACAGTGGCTCAGTGGTTAGCACTGCTGCCTCACAGCACCAGGGTTCCATGTTCGATTCCAGCCTTGGGTGACTGTCTGTGTGGAGTTTGCACATTCTCCTTGTGTCTGTGTGGGTTTCCTCTGGGTGCTCCAGTTTCCTCCCGCAGGTCAGGTGAATTGGCCATGCTAAGTTTTCCATAGTGTTGGGTGCATTAGCCAGAGGGAAATGGGACTGTGTGGCTTACTCTGTGGAGGGTTGGTGTGGACTTGTTGGGCCGAAGGGCCTGTTTCCACACTGTAGGGAATCTAACCTATCATTATACATCAACAAATCCTGAGTTTCCTATTTCCTAGAGGCTGGTCCAAAGAACACTTTGTATAGATTGCACAATGTCCTTTTCTTGCAATCCGTTACCTACCTGGCTTTACCAGTCTATCTGTGTATTGAAGTTCCCCACGATTATTGTAAACCTTTCTTACATGGTTTTTCTATCCCATGATTTATTTCCTGCCTCATTTCCAAAGTATTGCTTGGAGATCTGTACACAATTCTCAACTCTATCCACACAGATTTCTATGCTTTCTGTCCATATATTACTTTGTGCTATTGATTTAACTTTATTGCTTACTGACTGTCCTTTCAATAGGACATATATCCTTGGATATTTATTTCCAATCCCTAATCCCCTTGCAGCCACGTCTCCATGATATCCACAACGTTGTACCCGCCAAGTACATTCTGAGCTATAAACTCACTTCCCTTGTTCCGTGTCCGGTGTGCATTTCAGAGAAACACCGTAAGTGCTGCATTAACTGTCTTCCTTCTCAAACCCGTCGCTTTTCTGCTGTGGTTAAAGTTAGGTTACTGACCCGCTTCACATTCTTTCTCATTTTACTTGTTCTGGAAACTTTCACAACCTCTCCTGAGCCCTCACCCATTTAACATATCCAATTTTTGTGAGCACGCTACTCAAACTTTCCACTCAGATTCTGGTTGCTGATCGGTTCAGATGGAGCCAATCCCAATGATCCAGTCCCTCCCTCTCCCAATATTGATGTTAGTGCCCCATGGAATGGAACCCTTCCTGACTGCACCACTCCTTTAGTGATCCCTTTATTTCCCAAATTGTCTTCTCTCTTTTTTGTTCTGTTTGTGTGTGTGCACACATGCGTGTTTGTGTGAGCGCGCGTGTGTAGGTGTAAGACACAGTGAATAAACAGCAAGTGCACAAAACTTTATTCATCGTCCGCCACCAGGAAGAAAGGAAACACCCGAATGGCCTCCTCAATGAAGGGTTTGTTTTCGCTTGTTCCCATGCTAATCTTAGTTTTACTCTGCGACAACACTTAAAGCGCCTGATGCCGAGAGGTGAAATTACAAACTTTTCACCACACTCATTCGAGTGTATGTAACAATAATGACTATTCTGTGTAATCTAAATATTTAACCAATGGCATCATCTATTCCCTTGTCTTGTTATAAAATAAAATAAGAGTTCCTGTGTAGGGAATATTCAGCATTTAGATAAAAGTTAAAGAACAGGACCTCAAATGTTATAATCTCTGGATTATTACCCGAGTCACGCATACATTGTTAAACTCGCATTCCTGTACGTCACAGTCGAAAGAACAGACAACGGAGAACTACAAACCTGCGTATACAGAAAACCGACAAACACTGACCAAATACTTAACTACACCAGCAACCATCCCAACACACACAAACAAAGCTGTATCAGAACACTATTCCAATGACCCACCACACACTGCAGCACAGACGAACTTCGGAAAACAGAGGAGAACCACCTATACAACGTATTCAAGAAGAACGGATACTCAAAAAATACAGTGCACAGATTCCTCAAGAACAAACCACGACAAGCAGACCAAACACAGAAACCCTCACCACCTTACCATGCATCAAAGAAGTTTCAGAAATGACAGCCAGACTACTAAGACCCCTCGGAATCCTAGTAGCACACAATCCCACCAACACTCTCAAACAAAAACTAACAAACTTAAAAGACCCAGTACAATCTATGGACAAGATCAACTTTGTCTACAGATTTCCATGCAAGGACTGCCACAAACACTACGCAGGACAAACAGGAAGAAAGTTAGCTACCAGGATACACAAAGCCAGCTTGCCACAAAAAGACACGACCCTCTCTCCCTCGTAGCCCTACACAGGGAGGAACAAAAACACCATTTCGACTGGGACAACACATCTATCCTGGGGCAGGCTAAGCAAAGACATGCCAGAGAATTCCTAGAGGCCTGGCACTCCAACCACAACGCCATAAACAAGCACATAGATCTAGATACCATCTATCAACCCCTCAGAAGACGAACAGGAAATGACATCACCACAAACCCCAGGAACCCCATCCAGGACAAACATATAAATAGAAAGCAGGAGACAACAGCTTCGCTTCACTTGGAGGTCGCCACTGATGATGTTACCTAGCCAGGTAATGAAACGTCTGGATATCAAACCTACAGCTCAGCGAGCAAACCTACACCCTAAACCTCAACCTGAGCTACAAACCTTCACAAACCTTGCGGATTACAAGCTTGCTAGAAAGGAGCTCAGAAATGGACTGAGGAGAGCGAGGATGGGGCATGAAAAAGGCTTGGCTAGAAGGATTAGGGAGAACCCAAAGGCATTTT